>NC_135231.1:3891696-3919196 GCF_052324685.1 Brachyhypopomus gauderio | reverse complement strand
AGACCAAACAGTCTGGCGCTTCACTCTGAAGTTTCCGGCACACGATGTAGATAAGACAATTTATGCCTGCGATGCTAACTGGCTAAATGTTCGGTTACCTCGCATGTGTTTTAGTGAAGAGACATATGACTTTGGCCTATGCTAAGAAGCAAAAGGTCTGAACCAAATATCATGGCACGTCAGTTTATTCATTGGGTCAGGTGAAATGACCGGTCCAGGTCTCCAGCATTTAGTGTGGAGTTCTTATCAATGAACAAGGTTGGAGTATTGTGCTTCAACAGTGCACTGTTTCCACTGCTGTATGTGAAGAGCATAGTCCTGTTAGGAGTGGAAACACACCATAGCTGCAGCTCATTACAGCCTCCCAACAGCAGGTGAAATATCGATTATGTATAAGTGGTGACAGAATGACTGGACTGTGGGTAAACAATACTGATGTAACTGCTGATAACTTCACATATCAGAGTCATTATGTGGTTGTATTATGTTATATGTTTGCTCTGGTTTTGTGTGTGTGTGTGTGTGTGTGTGTGTGTGTGTGTGTGTGTGTGTGTGTGTGTGTGTGTGTGTGTGTGTGTGTTTATGCATTGTTGGTATGCTGGTAAAGTAGGGGGATTCCCCAACATGATGTGTTCCCATCCATCAGATCACTTCCCTTCTAGAGGTAGAAAATAGCAGCGTGTGTGAACATGACCTCTGCCACACATAGGAACACACAGTTGTCTGTGTCTAACTGCGCAAACACCAGTACTCATACAGACAGCACATAGCATGTACACAAAACAGATTTGTGCGGATGGGATGCATGTGCGCGTGTGTGTGTGCGTATATGCCTGTGTGTGTGTGTGTGTGTGTGTGTGTGTGTGTGTGTGTGTGTGTGTGTGCGCGTATATGCCTGTGTGTGTGTGTGTGTGTGTGTGTGTGTGTGTGTGTGCGCGTATATGCCTGTGTGTGTGTGTGTGCGTGTGTGTGTGTGTGCGCGTATATGCCTGTGTGTGTGTGTGTGTGTGTGTGTGTGTGTGTGTGTGTGTGTGTGTGTGTGTGTGTGTGTGTGTGTGTGCGCGTATATGCCTGTGTGTGTGTGTGTGTGTGTGTGTGTGTGTGTGCGCGTATATGCCTGTGTGTGTGTGTGTGTGTGTGTGTGTGTGCGCGTATATGCCTGTGTGTGTGTGTGTGTGTGTGTGTGTGTGTGTGTGTGTGTGCGCGTATATGCCTGTGTGTGTGTGTGTGTGTGTGTGTGCGTTTGTGTTTGTGTCCTCCCCCATACAGTAAATAAAGAAATAAAAGATGAAAGACGGTAGTGAAGTTCTCCTCCTCTAGCCACTGAGTCTGGAGCCTTTGCCAGATTTCCGCTGTGGTGTAGGTGTGGTGCTCCACTCTCCTCCTCTCTCGCTTGAACACACACACACACACACACACACACACACACACACACACGCTGACACAGAAACGGGCAGACAGCGGTGAAGAGGGGGTGCTGCCGCTCTGGCCGGGCAGGAAGCCAGTGGATAGTGACGCCGACCCTGACACACACACATGTATGCGCACACGTATGCACATGCTCACACAAACGTCTGGGCTGTGTGGTTGGGTTAAAAGACTAATGCCCGGTTTTCCCCTGGCTAACCTTTATCCATGGGTCTTTCAGCACTCTCTCTCTCTCTCTCTCTCTCTCTCTCTCTCTCTCTCTCTCTCTCTCTCATTCTCTCTCCCTGTCTTCTCCCTCTCACTCTCTGATCTTATCAGGTCGCGTCATGGTGGCCAGCAGGAACATCCCTGACATCCTGTTCTTGAGGTGGGGGTGGAGGATTGGTGAGTGGAGGGGGGTATTCAACACACACACACACACACACACACACAACACAGTGGTGAGAAAGAACACTCAAGGGAGAATGCGAAGTAGACAGCCAGGCGAAAGGCCTCTGTCACGTATCCAACTTTCATCATCTGAGAAAAGGGTGGGGGGGGGGGTGAGGCGCTGGGTGTCACTGTTCATAGAATTCCTCCTGTCTCAGCCCACCCTTTCCCCTGCCAGTAAGTCACCAGTCATCAGTGAACTAAGTGTGTGTGCATATACAGTATGTGTGTGTGTGTGTGTGTGTGTGTGTGTGTGTGTGTGTGTGTGTGTGTGTGTGTGTGTGTACATGCGCACGTGCGTGCACATGTGTGTGTGTGTGTGTGTGTGTGTGTGTAGGTGGGATGTGTAGTGGGAGTTGTACAGTAGTCATGTGGGTAGAAGCTGAAGACATAACAGAAACATGCCAACATGTATGAAGATGCTCAGTATTGGCATTGGGTTATAAGTGAATTGCAGACCTGGCAGTGTTTATGACCGATCTTCCATCAAACCTCTAGCAAGATTTTTGTCAAATCTCTGATGAATGGCTTTAAGTTTAAATTGGTCGGGTTCGTTACATACAAACCACCATCATGTTCTTACAGCCGTCCGCTCAAATGCCTGAAAATCAGTTCAGAAACGAAACTGGTGGACATAGGTCCAATAAAAATGTTTTTCCAGTGTTTTTTGAAGAGATCTCCATTTCCATGGCCATCTTCAGTCCTCCTGTCCTACCCAATAAAGTGTCATAGGTTCCTCAGCTTTCCAGATCACTTTGGATGTCCTTACAGCAGGCCACTGATATAAAGCTCAGTGGGGGGAAATGTTGGCTGCGTCCAGCCGTCTAGGCCCAGATGAATTGCATAGGTGTGGAGACATGGAGCCAGAGCGCTAATTTGTGGAGTAACTTGTGGAGGTGGATGGAGCCCTCATAGTTGGCGGAGGAGACGCAGGCTTCACGTGTTCATCTTTCAGCCCTGACCTGAATCCACGGCAGCCTTTCGCACATGTTCCACGTGTTTTGCTCGTGAAGCCTTCCAGGCGCCAGAAGCCGTGCGTCCGAGACGGCGCGGGGCCGATTGTGCTCGCGCACGCTCGCTTCCGTTTTCAGCTTTCGGAGAAACGGGTCTTTAGCCACTGCATCCTCCCGCTCTGAGCAGGGTCAAGTGTCAGCCAGCTGACCGAGGCCACGCAGTTGATCGTGCCCTCCCCAAAGAACCCGGCCACGTACGACTTCCCGTCTCAACCCCCCGGTCACGCCTGTCCGACCCGCGTTCGAGGACGTTCTCCTGAAATCTCTTCCAGAAATCTTTCTCCATGGTCCTGTCCCTTGCCACTGGTATGCAGTAAGAATTAGAGGGCTTGCCACTGGGATCCAGTATGAATTCTAACTTGTCATCTAGTTTGTTTGCTATCACTCGTCATATTGGAATTCCATTGAAGAGCTTATTACAAATGGAAGAGATGAACCCCCTCCTTCTTCTGTGTCGAATTAGCAACTAACCGGGAAATAATAAATGTCACTGTCACCCGCTACAAACCACAGTGTCATACTGCAACAATAACATTTAGCCAAGCTCTGAAAATATAATGGCCCAGTTTATGCTTAAACAGTCCTCTGAAGAGCCTTTGGTAATGCTTATGGTACGGAAAGTATAAAGATGCACTAATTGTGTTTTTCAATAGTTGTGTATAAATGTGTCAGTTGTGTGTGTATTCATATTTATGTCTTATATTTATAGTCATATGTTAAATGTATATATATTTATTTATTGCATGTGTTAAAAAATAACTTTTATGTGTGGAGGACGTACAGCTGTACTAGAAATGTTTGGCTTATACATTAAAAGACATTTAGTTTAATTTGTTTTTTTCTCTGGTTGTGAACACACAAAGCAATACCATCATTAAATTGCTCCAAACTGAAGGTTGTTTTGGGCTAGTGATGTATGGTGGGTGTCATGTCAGAGTACATCAGAGTGCATTGGATCATATGTGGGCTGTGTGTTCTTTTTACTTTGAATCAGATGGATGTTTGCTTTCCTCGTTAATATTATCACTAATGAACCTGACTTTGTCTATAGTCCCCCAGAACCCACCCAGCCACCAATCCACCCACAAGCCTGTTCTCAGACCACAGGAGGGGGTCTGTGAGTGAGTGTGTGTGTGTGTGTGTGTGTGAGCGAGAGAGTGTGTGTATGTGAGAGTGTGTGTGTGTGAGTGTGTGTATGTGAGAGAGTGTGAGTGTGTGTGTGTGTGTGTGTGTGTGTGTGTGTGTGTGTGTGAGAGAGAGTGTGTGTATGTGTGTGTGTGTGTGTGCGTGTGTGTGTGTGAGAGAGTGTGTGTATGTGAGAGAGTGTGTGTGTGTGTGTGTGTGTGTGTGTGTGTGTGTGTGTGTGTGTGTGTGTGTGTGTGAGCATGAGCATGTGTGTGTGCGCGCGAGCGAACACTGTACTAGACTAAAACAATGGCCCTCTCAGATTACATCTCTCTGTCTGTGCAGACTACATGGGGGGGTGGTTTGCAGAAAGAGGGCCAGGACTCCCACTGGCTGTCCTTCCCGCCCATCCTGTCTCAGCCAGCATTACGATTGGCTCAGGCCACTTATATATCTACAACATGAGTGTAACAAGCTTCACCACAAGTTTCAAACTCCAGTACCAGAAACACAGGCTGGACAGCAGGAGCTGCAGAGCTTTGGGATCCGATTCTCTTTATAACCCAGCAGATCTACGGAGCAGCGTTGATTGCCCCTCGCTTTCTTCCTTCTGCTCTCTAATTAGGAAATTCTTCTCATTTGTGTGTGGGACACAAGCCTGTAGCGCCTACGACGAAGAGGAATCGAGCCGCAGCTCTCTCGGTCCCTCAGCCTCAAGCAAACCGTGTGCCATCACCCAGGTCGTCTTTGCTGGAATGAATATATCTGAGTCCAGTTACTGTCGAGAGGCCAGTACTCAGCCCAGCCAGGTCGTGGAGTGCGGAGCATGGGGCTCTCCCCCCAGCCCCGCCGCCGCTGACCGGATCCGGGCCTTCGACCGAGGCCCGGCCACGGAGGTGGCCCCATGTGCGCCCTCGCGGTGCGAGAAGAAGGCGGGCGGCCCGGACCAGTCGCGACCCGGAGCGCCGGCCTCTGGCGAGGGGAAGTGCGGGGGCGAGGCGCGGATCCGCAGACCCATGAACGCCTTCATGGTGTGGGCCAAGGACGAGCGGAAGCGGCTGGCGCTACAGAACCCCGACCTGCACAACGCGGTGCTGAGCAAGATGCTAGGTATGATGTCACACCTCCGTCATAGCCCTGCATCCCGCCGCCTGTCTGCATCACACCGCACATCTGTGTGTGTCATGCGCCGGCTCTGTGATGTCATGCAGTTTACAAACAGTGGATTGAATTTATTGGTATCTGAAATAACAATACAGGTCTCGCACTGCATTCTTCCCAAGGTGCAAAATGGCAAACTTGTTGAATGTTCTGAGCTGTAATTGTATTCTTCAAAGATGGTAGTAATTTCTCAACAGACACCCAACGATTTCACAAAGTGTGTTTCAGATATGATCAGTGATGTTTTATTATCCTAGTAATTATACTGAACTTCACAAACTCACTTTAATGCTTCAGCCTCATGAAACAGGGTTCATTATTGTCATATGGCCTTGTGTGGTTATGAGAGAGATCACAGTCGCATTAAAGTGTTTGTTCATGCACTTAGAGGTTTGCATAGTTACAGACGATCGAAGACTGAAATATGCTGAAACGTTCCACGGAGCCCACAAAATTCTAGGCAAAGGAGCGTGATAATGTGAAATGCCTGCATGTGCGTTGCGCAATATTTAGATATTAGGGTTCCTCGAGGAACCAAACTGATGTTTGTGTTTTGCAAACTATGGCAAAGTCGGTGCCAATGAGAGGGCAGGTTAGGGGAGATAGTCCGCAACTTACTAGCAGCTGTCTGTCTACAACCACTGACCCGGTAAAGATCAGTGCATGCAAACACCCTACCAGACCAGTGGCCTTAATATCAGGGCTTCCTGCTATCGGTGGTTTTGCAATGGCAGCCGCCTCTTCACACAGTCCCCGCTCAGCTCTCGCAGCTCATCTGAAAACAATTTACGATATTTTTAGAATTGCCATAATCGATGTTTTGGTCTTTGAATTGATCTCTTTTGATCCTTATTTGATCTTTGAACCATATTGTAAGTCTCCTGTTAGTTGTGGAACAGTACGGGGCAGAAAGGCCGCTGACTGTAGTAAGCACTGGTTTCTGCCACATGGACAGTGTAATATTGGCAATATAAAGAGTCTGTTATTGATGTTGTAAACCTGGCTGTTCTCAGGTCAGTCCTGGAAGGCTCTGAGCATGTTGGACAAGCGTCCGTTTGTGGAGGAAGCCGAACGCCTCCGGCTGCAGCACCTGCAGGATCACCCCAACTACAAGTACCGGCCACGCCGCAAGAAGCAGCCCAAGAAGATGAAGCGGGTGGAGTCGGGCCTGCTCCTTCACGGCCTGGCTCAGGGTGGAGGTGCTGGGAATGGAGAGGTCTACCCCCAGCATCCTCATCCACACCACCTGCTGCCTCCTTTGGGCCACTTCCGAGACTTGCACACACCCGGGGCCCCGGAAATGGAGATCTACGGTCTTCCCACGCCAGAGATGTCGCCCCTGGATGTTCTGGAGGAGGGCGGGGGAGACTCTGTCTTCTTTCCCCCGCACATGCAGGAGGATGTGGGGCTGGCACCGTGGATGAATTACCACCAGCACCCAAACCACAGCCACCATGGGGGCCACCACCACCAGCCCCACCACCCTGGCCCCCACGCCTTACAACACTCCCACCCACACCTCAACCACAAGCCCCCACTAGCCTGCCAGCCTGTGCAGGAAAAATGCCTGGGACTGGACCCTACGAACCCTCACAGTCTCTATCCTCCCCAGGCCAGCATGGGGGTGGCGGAGCCGGCCAAGGCTCTCCAGCCCCCAGCCGTCCCCCGTCCAGCTGGCTACTACAGCCAGATATACGCCAACAGCCAGCAACAGGCTGCCTTCACCTCACAACTGGGCCAACTCTCTCCCCCTCCGGAATCTTCCACCCCGGCACCCACACCCTCGGTGCCTTCCTCCCTGGACACTACCGAGCAGCTGGGGCCCTCGGCGGACTTCTGGAGCGAGGTGGACCGGCACGAGTTCGAGCAGTATCTGAATGCCGGCAGGACTCGACTGAACCAGGGCGGCAGCTGCGAGGAGAGCCCTCTCATATCAGCCCTGTCCGACGCCAGCAGTGCTGTATACTACAGCGCTTGTATCTCTGGATAAGAGCCATGGCCACTGACCCTACAGTCAGGTGGATGTGCAGGTTCGTTTTTGTTTTATGCGTCAACTCCTACCAACTTATCCGCTCGTCTGGGTTGGCCTGACTCCATTTCTGCCCTGTGTCCAGTGAGTCATCTCACAGTTTGCCAAATACTGTTTAAAACCATGTGAAAATCGTATTTTTTTAACAACTTGTTCTAGATCTCTGGAGCTGTTTTCTGCAGCCCACACGTGTACACTATAGACTACAGAAAGATATATACACCTATTCATTTTACAGGCTTGATAACCTATATTCTCTAAGGCTGTGGTCAGTTCCTGTCAACAGCTCAGCTGACTCTATCCAGCGACTGTATTTTAATGTACCAGTCATTCCAACAGGCGTCTGAAATAAGGGTCAGTAGGCAGGGAGAATAAGAATGTGAACACTTCTTTCATTTTCCTAGTGGGTTTTGTCTTTTACATATTTTTTTTATCTTTCTATTTTGTAATTCTGAAGAAAACGTTTGCACTGGGTTAAAGTGTTTTGAACTGTATGTGAAGCCACTCAAAACTCCTTAATTCTGCACTTAAAGTCTCAAGCAAAAAGAAGCTATGTTCATGAAAGAGACCACAAAAATATCTGTAGAATTTGGATCTCTTGAAGACTGTAATTTATTGTTTTTTCTTTGCTGTATCTGACTGAAAAGGTTTGAGAAAGTCATTTAGTATATGTGTATTTTGTAATCCCCTATAAGTGTATTTTGTAATCTTCTGAGTCAGCACTTGAGAAACATGTTGAGTTGGTAAGAGCTCTTCAGCTTTTGGTAGTAATTATCTTCAAATAAAAAAGTAAAAAAAAAAATAGTCTCTGAGCTATTAAATCAAAACAGTTCAATTGGAAACACACAAATGTGAGTAGAATTTTGCTGAAACACTCTCTCATTGTGACTCTCTGTAACGCTCAGACAGTGCATATATCTGGGTTGATACTTGTCATAGCCTTTAAAAAAGCATTTGTATTTTATGTCAGTATATTTCATTTAGCAGAAATGATGAATTTTGCAGAAAATGAATGAATTATGAAATTCACTCAAAAAGGATTGTTCGTGTGTTTAGTAGTGGTTATGTCATGAGAAATATAATTGAACAGATTGCATAAAACAAAAGTGATTAAAACTGGAGAGTCTGTCTGTCTGTCTTTCTCTCTCTCTCTCTCTCTCTCTCTCTCTCTCTCTCTCTCTCTCTCTCTCTCTCTCTCTCTCTCTCTCTCTCTCTCTCTCTCTCTCTCTCTCTCTCTTATTCCCTCCTCCTAGATTTTTTGATCAGCCACAAACTGAGTTTGGCCCTGTGCTATTTCTTCCCCCTCAAACCACTGACAAAAAGAAAACATTTTCAACCAAGAAGAACAAAACTCAAACTGTCTCCATATCGTCTTATGTCTTTATACAGGGAAAATCAAGCATGAGATTAAAGAAATGACCTCTCATGTGAATTCTCTGAAAATGTGATGGGGGGAAAATACTGATGCATGGAATGGTTTTACGGTGTGTTCCAAAAAGGAAAAATGTTCTTTTCTTTACATTTACATATTGCCAAGGGTCTGTGTGTGTCAGTGTGTGTGTGTCAGTGTGTGCATGTAATTCAGATTAGTGCCTGTTAACGTTGTTGCACTAGGTGAATGACATACCAGTCATTGTCGCTAGGTAACTACATTATCTCAGTTAGGTACAAGTCATTTGACAACCAGCAAAAATTCACCCACCCAATTAATTAGCCATAAAATTAGCACAAAACAGAGCAAGATCCTGTGGAAACTAGGGACGTTGGAATAGTTGGAATCTGTGTGTGTGTGTGTGTGTGTGTGTGTGTGTGTGTGTGTGTGTGTGTGTGTGTGTGTGTTCACTCTGTGGGGGGAAGGATGTTAAACGGAAGAAGTGCTTTTTTCTGTCCAAACAGATCACCCCCTGGCCAGCTCTCCAAATGGAGAAAATAACAGTACCCAAGCCAATTGATTTTCAAACCATCTCAGTTTTACCAAAAAATAAATAAATATGTGCACAGGGGGTGGGTGCTGCAAGAAATGCATTTGTCTGAAAAGGAAATTTGTGAGTGTGCATTGTAGATGGTTATAAGTGAGACTCGTGAACTTTCCATAGCGAACTATGAAATATGAAATACAGGCTTTTGGGGTTTTTGCAGTGTGTATAAGAGAGGAAAACGGATAGAGAATCGATGCTTGCGGTTCGCGAGTGGTATTTCATCTCTCTGGCAGTTTAAACTTTATTGGCCAGCTGCGGCTTGGTGGATTCAAAAGTGAGGCTTTTCGCTGCATCCCCCGCGGCGATTTACGCAAATCAAACTGACAACGAGCGGTCGCGCGCTACGGCGCTCGCGCAGCCTGTCGCCTTATAACACCCAAAACGTTGGACTCAGACGTCGCCACTTGACTCTTCGGCAGTGGCTGGTTTCGGAGATCATTTTAGCTGGCACCTCTCTGAGTGTTGATTTCCTCTTCCCGGGTTAGTTCACCAGACTTCTTTTGGAGAGTTTTATGAGGAAGAACGCTGGCTTGCAGCTTCAAAGCCCCTTAATGGCAGTTTAAGATTCCTATTGACAAAACAGCTGTAAATCTTTTATGTCAAATATTATGTTATGAGTGGTGCTCCGCACTTGCAGGGGCAGATGGCTTTTCCTGCTGCAGTTTTTCAGCCAGTGTGAAACCAGTCTTGGCCTTCGGCTGTTTACGTAAAGATGGAGGTAAAGACCGATTGAGGGAGGTCCCCCTTGTTGTGTTCAGTCTCTGGCAGGATTTATGGTTGGACCTCGCTGTAGAACAGAGAGCATGTGTGTAGTGTGTTCCTCTGACATTAGGTGCGTAGGGTCACAGATCCTGCCCTGTTTGAGTGTTTTGTTATTGCAGCTGAGCCTGCATGCGTGCATGTGTGTGTGTGTGTGTGTGTGTGTGTGTGTGTGTGTGTGTGTGTGTGTCCTCACCCAACAGCTTCAGCTTTTCCATCAAGCTGGACTGTGGACTCTCCCCAAATCCCCATCCAGCAAACTTACAACATGATGTCATTCGTTTTTGC
The DNA here is from genome assembly GCF_052324685.1 of Brachyhypopomus gauderio. NCBI lineage: Eukaryota > Metazoa > Chordata > Actinopteri > Gymnotiformes > Hypopomidae > Brachyhypopomus > Brachyhypopomus gauderio. The sequence continues at coordinate 3,908,985 of NC_135231.1, read as the reverse complement.
TCGCTCTCTCTCTCTCTCTATCTCGCTCTCTCTATCTCTCTCTTTCTTTCTTCCCTTCTTCTCCTTGTCAGGATGTGTGGCCACCATCCGTACCCTCACTCTTCCCCTCTCTGACAGGAAGTAGCTCTACCTCCCTTTCCTGTGTTAGCGGCAGGGTGAGAGAATGTTTGTGCATGCTGGCGTGTGAGCGTGTGTGTGCGCGCGGAGGAAACCCCTCTCTGCTATGTACACTTCTCCAGGCCAGGCCTTCACAAGCACCCACGGAGGCAAGGTAGATGTCAGAGGTCAGAGGTCAAAGGAAAGGCCCAGTTATGGGAATGACCTCAAAGCATGTGCTTTTTTTAGAATCAAACATGGAACAAAATAGCCCTTAACAGCATCCGCTGAGAGAGGACGTGATAATACAACACTTTATTACTTGAATATGTTCTTAATAGAATGGTAGCAGGGAGAGCAGTAATATGAGCTGTTTATGTCTCTGTATTTAGCCTTTATTAGCTTATTAGCTCGCAGACATGTATGGAAAACCTAGCTGCTGAACCCTGCGACTTGATTCCATGCAGCGTCGAACTGGAAAGAGTTCTCCTCCGATTCTCCATTTTCTGAGCTGCCCGGGTAATTTATGAGCATGACTGCATGCAGGCCTGGTGGTTTGGTCGCCTTGTGTTCCGCAGGCTGTGGTTTGAAGTCCTGGACAGGACAGACACCGACCAGCTGGCGTTCCGCCACCCATCCCTGATCCGTAATCTCGAGCACAGACTGTGGCCCTTGCTGCGATCGAGTGATCCAGTAATGTATCAGCAGGGGATCCTCGTTTTGCCCGATTGGACAGAGCGGTGGGCCGAATTGACGCAGCCGAGATAAAACCGGCCTGGGGAGTCACGAGGTCACTCCGTTTCCCTCTGGGTTTAATGTAGTTTCCATGATAGTGCTATAATTGTCAGCGCAGCGTCTGGGAGACGGACTGGTGACCCGGAGTGACGCCTCGCTAAAGATCAGCGAGAGAGCCAGCAGACAGAACAAGCTCTCATAAACGCGGGCTGCTTTTTTGGGGGGTTGTTTTGGGTGTTTTTGTTGTTTCTCCTTTTTGAGGGCTATTTTTTGCCTTTCGCACAAGTCCCCTTCTCATATTTCCATTTTGCTTTTCCCCAACATATCATTGAGCCTCACTCCACACAGGCTACAGGAATTGGACCCGGGAATGAAGAATCTCCCCGCCACCCACGCGCACACGCGCAAACACACACGCTACTAAAAAGCTAGATACTGCTTTTCTGTTTTCCCAGGACTTGCAGTCTCCGAAGCCACTGGTGCCATGCAGGCGTTGTGTAACATCCATCGTGGCTGTGTGTGTGTGTCTTGTGTGTGTGTGTGTGTTTAATTCCTTTCCTTTCTCATCCTGCTTTTTTTGCCATTTGTATAATTATAAAAAACAACTCTGCCCTTGATGATGCCCTTGCTGTTCCTTCTGTCTCTGAAGTGTAGGGCAGTGCCACTTAGTTGCTGATTTATCTCCTCTTTGTTGGATGGTTGTTTCCGATGTGACAGTGCACTGCAAGCTGAGGACAAAACTCTTTTTTGTTTGCATTAACTGGTTTTCTCTGGGAGAGAAACAGACAGAGAGACCACAAGAGTGTGGGGCGTGGAGGAGAGCCAAAATGAAAGAGGAGAGAAAGAGAGGGAGAGAAAGAGAGAGAGGGAGAGAAAAAGAGAAATTGAGATGGAGAGGGAATGACAGAGACAGACAAAGGGAAAGAGAGAAAGAGTGAGAGAGAGAGAGAGAGAGAGAGAGAGAGGTGGCAAGAGGGAAGATATGCATGAGAATCAGAGAAGAGCAATGGAACTGAATGAATAAGAAACAGAGGGAGAAGGAAAGTAGATATATAGAGAGAGAGGGTTGGAGGAGGAAGTCTGCACCACGCTTCACTCCTTCATCTCTTCCCCAGCTCTTCACCCTGTGTGTCCTCGTGCCACCGGCCTCTCATCCCTCCCTTCTCCCTGACCTCCGTAACGAATGTCAATCCTTTGTTCTCTTTCCCCTCCACATGTTGTTTGTGAGTGGATTCCACTTGCTCTCTTTTTATGTTCCCTCGGTCATTTAAAAGGTGAAAAAAATGGAGGCTGTGAAGTTCCACCCAAAAATGAAAGGAGATCTGTTCATCCACCAGCCACCCACACACAGCCAGCCAGATCAAAACCTTCTCCAGTGTCTGATGGGGAGCCGTTTCTCTCCCAGTTTCCCCTCGTTTGCTGTCCGGCACTCTCGGAACATCTCTGGAGAGGCCCGCTGCACGGCCGGGATCTTCTACGAGCTCGCCGCGCCCCGGCCGCCAGCCGCTCGGTGGCATCGGACCATGAGCTAGCGGTTGAGCGGTGAGCTCACGCTGAGCGAGGCTTCAGGGCGTTTGGTTACTGCTACGGCACAGCTGGCGGGTTGCGTTGGGGTTGCGCCCGCGTATCTGTAGATGATTTACTTGAGAGACTGAGGTTTGTATGAGTGTCCTGCATGACAAAAGACGGCAATGCGAAGACCCTCATTTGTCCAGTGAGCTCCGGCGTGCATGTGAGGACACGCTTGATCCTCTCCTTCACCACTCTGACCGGCGGTGCCGTAGTCTCGTCGACGTCTCTGATCGGCATCTACCCGACGTTCAGTGGGGACGTTCATGGCCGAACATCTCCTTCTTCCCCTCCTCCGTTGCTCTCCCAGTGTTAACTGTATTCTGTGCTCATGTCACATGAATGCTAGCCATCTGTGAGGGCTAACATGCCTTGGAAGGACATTAAACCCAATTTGCTACTTTGTCTGATTTCACGCCAAGGAAAGTGTAAACTATGACTTAGCATATCCCGCAGCAGGACTGCTAGCAGTAATATATTGAGTCCCGCCCTCAACTGCCAGGTATGACTGTGGATTGGCTGATACAGCAGAGGGACCAGGAGTGATCCTTCCCCCTGAATAACAGCAATGACCAATCATAGATGCAAGTTGCCTTACTGGGAGTGACATTGCAGTCTGCTTCAAACCTGCCAATGGGCTTGTAGTGGGAACCCACTTTGATGGAGATGAATGTCTTAAATAAGTGCTGAAAACCCACTGGCTAAAGATACTGCCAGTGTAAGTTAATCTGTCTGCTAGTCCAGATTTGATTAAAACTCCACCTGCAAGCCTGTTTGTGTGTGTGTGTGTGTGTGTGTGTGTGTGTGTGTGTGTGTGTGTGTGTGTGTGTGTGTGTGTGTGTGTGTGATTACACATGAACGGCCTTACTTCCCGTCTCCTGTTTTTCCAGTTGCTTCCTTTTCACACACACTAATTACAGAGTTGCAAACTCCAAAAGTGAGTGACAGATTGTGTGTGTATGTGTGTGTGTGTGTGTGTGTGTTTAGAGTGGGGTGGGGGTGGTTATTACAAACTAGAGGATCTCTGCTAAAGATTTCAACCTTTCACAACTCACAGCCGAGGATCCAATCAGAGTGATCATCCTTATCAGAAGGGTCAGATTTATTGTTCTCTTCTCATTCATCCATGGACCTAGCATGGCTGTTCCAGGATCAGGTTTGTAAGCCACGGCTTTCGGGCTGCAGCGAGCAGAAGCAGGCGGCTGCCCCAGATCTTGCTCCCGCCTGAGCCGCGTAGCACCAACGTGCCTCTCCGTGTCTTCCCCCATTCCAACCCGCACGCGGTTGTTTTTTCCTTTTCCTGGTCACGTACTGGCTCCGCTGGTGTCCCGTCCATGTACTTCCCAAAGCCATGGGTCGAGTTTAGTTTCGTAAACACAGTCATTCTTTCGGAGCTTATAAAGGTCGGAGTTCTGGCAGGGGTAGGGTTCGAGGCGCCCTCCGCTGACCCTGCGGCGTGACCTTTTCTTGCGACCTCATGTAAATTTTATGCTAATGCGCGTGCTATATTAGCCGCGGGACCTCGTGGGATAGAGCCGCCGTGGTCCGTTTGTTAAGATCTGCCCTGCTCTCGAAAAGCCTTGAGCACCACCCTGGTGTAAATGCCACGGACGTCACGGATGGGCCTCCAGAGCTGTTTCCATTATTTGGCCAGGTCTCCTGGAGGGGCTCGTTGGTGGTGTGAGAAAGCGAGGGTACGTGAGCCATTATTCAGGTTCCTGAGTTGGTCCTAAGAGACAGTAGTGGTCAGCAGGAAAACAGGAAGCAGTCATGGCGATGCAGAGAAAACAGAAGTTCAGAGAGGGGGGAGGGATGGAGAGAGGGGAGAGAGAGAGGGCAGAGGGAATGGAGGAGATGAGGAGAGAGGTTACAGAGAATGGAGAGAAAGGGGGTGTAGACCAAGTGAGAATGACTGGCAGGGAGCACACAAGGACACATGCAGGCCATTCGTGTATGGAGGCCTTCGTCATTTTCACTCCACCTCAACCTCTCCCTCATGCTCTCCCTCTATCTCTCTCTTTTCCTCTACCTCTATACCTCTACCTCTCTTTAAATATATATACATACCTATATATTGTTGTCTGCTTATACCTCCTTCTACCTCTTCCTCTACCTCACTCTTCCTCTTCCTCAACTTCTACCTCCCTCTACTAAGACCTCCCCCTCTCTCTCCTCTTCCGTCTACGTTTGGTCAAGTGGGTTCTTATTGTCATTTCAGCCATATACAGTGTGTGATGGTACACAGTGAAACACAATAACGTTCCTCCAGGACCAGGGTGCTACATATATACATGTAGTAGACATGTTCAGACATGTGCAACTACATAAGACTAATAGAATAAATAAATACCAGGTAGGGGAGCCAGGGCAGTTTAGACAGGCTCAGCTGCAGTAGAGGTGGTGCAATAGGTGCAGTAAACTGTACTGACATTGTTGAATGTAAACATGACACTCTGATTTAACATCAGGCTATAGTTAGCAGCAAATGCATAGGTTATGAATGAGAAGGTAGTGAAGGTAGAGAAAAATAGTAGCTTAAATGTTCCAAGATGAGTGGTGTGTGAATGTGTGTGTGTGTGTGTGTGTGTGTGTATGTGTGTGTGTGAGTGAGAGAACACACACATACACACTCTAGTGAACTCTACGGGGCTGTGAGTTCACACTTGCCCAGAGCAGTTGGGGTTCAGTGCCTTGCTCAGCAGGACTTCAATCATGGCCTAGCTATGAATCAAACCCACAACCCGGTTCCCTAACCACCAAACTGCCCTCAGATGTAGACACTGAAGACCTCTTTGGCATGATGATGTTGGTCGTTGCCTTGACGCACGTTTGAATAAAAGCACTGCTCAGGCAGATGTTGGAGATGTCTGTGAAAACACCAGCCAGCTGGTCTGAACACACACAACACAGGGATGTTGTCTGCTCCAGCACCTATCCATGGGTTAACTCTGCAAAGGGTTTCCCTCACATCGTCTTCGGCAACTACTGATCAATGGGAGGAGGAGCGGTCTTCTTCACCGCCACATCATTCAGTGCCTCAAATCATGCGTGGAGTTAATTCAGCACATCTGGAAGGTGGTGTTGTTTTCTAATTGGTGATGGCTTGGGTCTCCTGCCACATATGCTGTATGTCTCTGCTGTTCTCCGAGTGGTTGTGGATGTGCTCTCTGTGTGTGCGTTAGCTTGTCTAATGGCCCGGGACAGGTCGGCTCGTGCTTTTCTCGGGGTCGTCTCATCACCCGCTCTGATGGCGGAGTCTCTGGCCCTCAGCGGAGCACGCATCTCTCCAGCTTTTTGGTTGAGATGAGTAGGAATGGTTTTGGAGACGGTGACATTATCTATGAAGCTGCCGGTGTAGTTTGTTACGGGTGATGTGTCCTCCTCCAGGGTGGTGGTGGCACTGTCAGTTGTAGCATCCCTAAACATCTGCCAGTCAGTGTGCTCGAAACAGTCATGAAGAGCACAGATGGCTTCTGCTGGCCAGCTTCTCACCTGCTTCATGACCAGATTGTAGTCTGTATGGTGGGATCAGCATAACAGAGATGTTCGAAAAACTGAGATGACATTTGTATAAACAAGATCCAGGTTAATCTTGTTAATGCAGAACAAGCAGGAACAGGTCAGTTACACAACCAGTAGCCTGTGATAAAGAAGACAGGGACATGCACAGAGAGCAAATCCTGAAATGTATAGACAGTTTTACTGACAGGCCAACTGGACAAAAGGACCAGTGAGCAGAGACACATGAGGATGTGTTTGGGAACAGAAGCCTGGGGACGTGCGAGGTCGGTCACTCTGCCTGACCTCTATGGCCTGGCCACTGCACACGGTGGTTAGGAGCGCACTCGGCCGGGCCAGGACAAACTGGAGGTTATGGGTTCTGAGGTTACATCAGCCTCACCACTGTGGCCCTGGGGTGTCCGGTCTGGCCTGAGGGCAGCGGTGGGGGCGGTGTGCAGGGAGTCGCTTACTCACCACCTCACCTCGCCTCTCACACCACCACGGGGACCGCTGTGAACGGAGCGTGTTAGCGGCCAGAGGAGGACGAGGGACAGGGGACCTACAGGCACTCTCTGGGTCAAGAACGGGCAGAAGAAGATCAGGGTTCATGTGTGTGTGTGTGTGTGTGTGTGTGTGTATGTGTGTGTGTGTGTGTGTGTGTGTGTTTATGTGTGTAACAAAGCACAGCAGAGGGATGGAGAAGAATGTTCCAGACGATCAAGGACTCTTGACAACAGTGGGTTTGAGGTTGTTTGAGGCAGGGGGTCGGGGGGATGCTGACTTAATGGTTTTTATTTAAAACTACTGCTTCCTGCATCATGAGGAAATCTGTCTTTTTAGCAGGTGTTTTAGTCTTTTTATCTCACCCTCACACACACACACACACACACACACACACACATACACACACACACACACACACATACACACAACACACACACACACATGCACAATCCCATTCTGAGACGCGTTGTGCGCCAAAACACACACACGCACGCCCACACACTTGCGCGCACACACACACACACACCCGCTCGCATCCACGCCTGTCTAAACAAACTCTCGCAGTCCTTTCCTGAGTCCTCGGCCGGGGGAAGGTGTTATTGACAGGATGCTCCCAGCAACAAAGTTTGGGAAGCCACACACACACACACACACACACGCACGCACTCACACTCGCACGTCCCCACACATACACACACACAAAGCGAGCGGTGAACAATGGTGGCGGAGGAGAAGGCCGCCATGTTGGGCTCGTCTGCTTGTGTGCTCAGAGCAGCGTGTTTTGAGACTGTAAAATATTGTGGTATTGTTCGCGCCTGTGCTCCTCCACCTGCCAGACGTGCTCTGTTTCACCTCACAATGCCCACGTCCGCCGGATCACCGTGGAGCCCATCCATATTTTACACGTCTAGACGCCCCTTATCTCAGCACCAGACGGCCACACGAAGGAAGAAGTTCACTGATATAAAAAAACAACTGTGTGTGTGTGTGTGTGTGTGTGTGTGTGTGTGTGTGTGTGTGTGTGTGTGTGTGTGTGTGTGTGCAGTGGTGTGCATGAAACCTTTAAAAAAGATTATATGCTAAGCAGTGAAGTCATTTTTGTTTTGAGTTGCTCAGAGGCCCAGCATAAATAAGGATAATTAAATAATAACAAAATAATTATTTTTTGTGTTTGATTTTTCAAAGCATCTATGAATAAATGCAGAACCGTGAGACAAACAACAGCAAATTCAGGGGAAATGCTGGAACCAGGTCAGTGCAGGACTGTCTTTTCTGTGGCTGAAGCAGGACTGTCTTTTCTGTGGTTGAAGCAGGACTGTCTTCTCTGTGGTTGAAGCAGGACTGTCTTTTCTGTGGCTGAAGCAGGACTGTCTTTTCTGTGGTTGAAGCAGGACTGTCTTTTCTGTGGTTGAAGCAGGACTGTCTTTTCTGTGGCTGAAGCAGGACTGTTTTTTCTGTGGCTGAAGCAGGACTGTCTTTTCTGTAGCTGAAGCAGGACTGTCTTTTCTGTGGTTGAAGCAGGACTGTCTTCTCTGTGGTTGAAGCAGGACTGTCTTCTCTGTGGTTGAAGCAGGACTGTCTTTTCTGTGGCTGAAGCAGGACTGTCTTTTCTGTGGCTGAAGCAGGACTGTCTTTTCTGTGGCTGAAGCAGGACTGTCTTTTCTGTGGTTGAAGCAGGACTGTCCTTTCTGTGGCTGTAGCAGGACTGTCTTTTCTGTGGCTGAAGCAAGACTGTCTTTTCTGCTCTCCTGGACAGAGTGGATAATTTCTTGTTGGACTGTCACGCACCACCAGAGAAGCATGCATTTGCCGGGATAAACGCTGATTCTTCCATTTCGCACGGCACCAAAGTATTGTGGCGTTTGGAAAGGCAAGTTCCCCTCAAATGCACACGTGTGCACACACACACACACAAACTACGTGTCTTTTTCTTCTTTTCAAAGGATCCTTTTATGATCAAACTGGTGTGTTTGTTTGTATGTGTGTGTGTCTGTGTGTGTGTGTGTGTGTGTGTGTGTGTGTGTGTGTGTGTGTTATGTGTGAACTCGTGCAATGTGATGTTCTCACCAATAGGAGGTGTTTTTCATTTTGTGGCTGGGTAATGTCTGTTTATGTGCATGTGTGTATAACAGCACACACACACACACACACACACACACACACACACACACATGCTGACAGGGGAGTGCTGGACAGCAGTGCATGCTGCTCCATGAAGGGTCATTGTATGTGTCTCTTGCACCCACCTCCCCCAGTCCTCTCCTCCGCTCCCCCTTCATCCTGCTGCTGCATCGGCCTCTTTTTCCACACTTCAGCTCTCCGTCATCGCTCCATCTCTCAGCCCAGGCTGATAAGCTCTCTCCTGACCTTGGCAGATGGTGACGACTCCTGGAGAGAGCTAATCATAGCACTTCCTCCTGAGTGAGCGACGGAGACCAAACAGCAGAGCCATGGGGAAAGAGACATAAACAGAGAGAGAGAGAGAGAGAGAGAGAGAGAGAGAGAGAGAGAGAGAGAGCCTGCATATGCTTCTGTTGACCACCATGGGGCAGCATTGCAGTACATTTTGATAAGCAACCCAAGATCAGCCTTTCACAATCACCTGTGCATCCATGTGTGTTTATAAAGCATCCCAGAACAAATGACCTCATGACAGAGCATGTGTGTGTGTGCCTGCATGTCAGACATCAAGTACATTAAGTACAGAATTGGTTGTGTATAAATGACAGAAAGACACACACACATACGCACACACTCTTATACACACATGCACATAAGCAGACCGACACACACTTGTACCTGAGGTAATGTCTCGTCTCTCACATCTTTCTTTTTAATGTTATCTGCTTTTTCCTGCTTCTATCGTTCTCTCTCGCTCTGCCTTTCTCTCTCTCTTTCTCTCTTTCTCTTTCCCCTCCCTCCTCCCGGGGTTGGCTGAGGATGACGACAGTCTTCTGCTCCATTGCTCTGATGAGATTTTGCCATGTATGTATCACTAGCGCAGTCTCTCGCGGTGTTCGGGGCGGATACGTGTGGAGTGCGGGTTTCCGCACCCGTCATGCACCTGTGTGCATCGGAGACCTGGAGTGCCATACAAATGCCACGTGACACGTTTACTGGACAGGTAGCACCTTTGCTCCTTACACGTCAGGATAGAACACGGTCTTCTGTCCAGATCGGGTGGTTTAATCCATCAGATGCACTGTGCGTGTAGGGGGTGGAATAAGCCCAAACCCATCTCTGTCTGTAGATTGTCTCTCAGCTAAAAATGGTTGCAACTGATGTCTTACTGTATCTGAGTATCTGAGAAAAAAAAACTGAAGTAGGCATCAGCGTGCACACACGTACACTGACACACACTAACACACTCATGGAACTGCACATGTAAAATGCTCCTTAGCATCCAGATCCAGACCTCCTCCTCCCCTAATATGCCACCCTATGCCCCTTCTTTCCTTTAGGAGTTTAAGAGGGTCACTCCAGCATCTAGGCTGAGGGCGTGTTCGTGAATACATTGTACCTAAAGGTGTCTGTCTCCCAGTGATTGACAGAGGGCCCATGACTCTCTGTTTAGTAATCACAGTAAATGCATTAAAAAGGCGGAGGGTGGGGGGGGGGGGTGGTTGGGGACATAAACAAGTGAATGAAATAAATAAGGCACGAGTAAACACTGCTCAATAAGCTGAATGAGGTTGGGAGGATCTGTGTGTGTGTGTGTGTGTGTGTGTGTGTGTGTGTGTGTGTGTGTGTGTGTGTGTGTGTGTGTGTGTGTGTGTGTGTGTGTGAGTGTGTGTGTGTGCGTGTTTGGCAGCAAAAGCTAAAAGACGGTTTTCATTAAGATATGGGTCTGGATACTGCCAAACTGCTGACAGGGGTCTTGAAGCCTTCCTGAAGTTAATCTTCTTTACTTGATAAAAAGTTCTGCCCCTCTTCTGCTAATGGTCTATTAACTCATCACGGAACCCTCGGCAGGCTCCTCCCACTTCCTCTCCCATACGTCTCCTTCCTCTCATGCCCTCCCTGGTCTCTCCTTCTCTCTCTCTACACTCCCACCGCGTAAACTCAGTCTTGTGTGAACTCAATTCCGTCTTTTAAGACCTCTCTCTCATTTAACTCTTTCTTCCCCTCTCTCTCTCTCTCTCTCTCTCTCTCTCTCTCTTTCTCGCTCAGATGCTTCACACAAATGCACACAAAGATTGTTTCCTGTGTTGGGAAAGAAATTTCAGAATGAAACGCATAGCACATAGCACTCAAATAAACACTTTGGCTCATACTGCGTTCTTATTTTATACACGGTTATTTATCCCAGAAACCTGTTACAGCCATTAAGATGACTGGGGCTGTTTGAATCCTTTACTGCCAGTCTTCTGTGGCAACAGTGGAAGAAAATTGGCTTTTTACCGACACCAACCCAAACAAAGCATTTTCATGATTGTTTGTGAAATGAAAATTCGTTCTTAAGTCTGCCTGTCAGTTCTAAAGCCTCTGGATGTGGGCCCTGTTCCCCCAAAATGTGACTTCCTTACAGACAATACATCACTGACCATCAGAGCCGGAATGGCTAATCGGGAAATTCGGGAGGATTCCCGATGGGCCGGCTCATGTCAATCTCTAGTTTGGGCCGATTGGGAGGGGAAAATAATTTTGGGCCAGATTTGGGCATGAAACTCCTGGGCTGAAAAAGTGTCCCACTCCGGCCCTGCTGACCATCAAAGGGATTGTGCATAACATACACTATGTTTTGAGACTCCTACACATATCAGGATCTTTTAAGTCACCCCATTCTAAACCCTTATGCATTAATGAGGAGCTGGAGATATTATAGCTTCCACGTTTCTGAGAAGGTTATGGAGTGTGTATGATTTTGTCCATTCAACCAGAGGAGTTTTTGTGAGGTTGGGCGCTGATGTTGGATGAGATGTTCTGGTGTTCTTGTTCAACCCAAAGGTGCTGGATGGGGTTGAGGTCAGGGCTCTGTGAGGGCCAGTGATGTTCTGTGCACTGAGGCACAGCCAGAACAAGAAAGGACCTGCACCGAACGTTCCCACAACGTTCCCACAACGTTCCCACAACGTTCCCACACTGTTCTCCTGCAAAACAGCCCCACGGCATTACTCCTCCTCCACCAAACAACTGTGCCAGTCGGGCAGGTGACGTTCTCCTGGCATTCACCAAACCCAGGCTTGTCTGTCTGCGCAGTGGAGCGTGTGATTGGTCACTCCACAGAAGACGTTTCCTCAGCTCCAGAGCCCTGTGGCAGTGTTCTTAACACCACTCCATCAGATGCTGGGCATTGTGCTCAGTGATGTAAAACTTGCATACAGCTGCTTGGCCATGGAGACCCGTGCTATGAAGCTCCCGGTGCAGTGTTTGTACTGGTGTTAAGGCCAGAGGAGGTTGGAACTCTCAGTAATTGACTGAGCACAGCGTTGGCGACCTTTATGCACTATTCATGCAGTACCTCAGCGCTCAGAGACCCTGCTCCGTAACTTTAGTCCACCACTTTGTGGCTGAGTTGCTGTTGTTCCTAAACAGCTCCACTTTTCAATACTGTTCTGAGTTGATTGTGAAATATCTAGGAGGGATAACTGGCTTCTGGCAACAGTTGCATCCACTTACAGCACCAAACTCACATTCAGCGTGCTCTTTAGAATGACCCGTTCAGTGTTTGTAAAGGCAGCTTGCATGTTTGCTTGGTTTTATACACCTGTGGTAATGGGACAGAATGGAAGTGAAATGGAACTGTGATTATTCTGACACATTAGTCTGCTCTTCATAATTTTTTCAGTTTTTGAAAGTTTGATATTGTGATCCTATCTACTCTTAACTCCTAACCCTCTGAGATAATCGATACAATCATGCTTCAAGTCCATTATAATCGGTCTTCTAGGAGTGCCACAGACAATATAAGGCCTCTACCCTTGTTGGACTTGAATATGAATAGTATATATAGCACCTGATGCTTCATATTATCCTCAATCTATTTATCCCTTTATTGATGTATTGATGTATGCATGTTTACACAGTCACTCATGCCTACGTGTATGTGCATAACTTTCCCTTGATTGTCCGTGTCATGGCACAAACCTTTGCGGGAATCTTGAGTCCGTTGGTGTCACGGATGTCGTTGCCATGGATGCCAGAGGCTGCTGGCCTGCTGTTAGAGGCGTGGCTCAGGTTTGTGTTTGAGCCACTAGTGTGCGGACACAGCTGACACATAAACACTGTGCTCCATCCACTGATCGTGCCCCTGCTGCTGTTCCCTGTGCCTGTCTAGAGGTTTGTGTGGCAAGTGAGGTTTTGAGAATTTAGACTGATGTTGCCATGATGTTGCCATGTATGAGCATGTTATAGTGGTAACATGATAGTAGGGGATATATAGGGATATGTAGGGGATATGTAGGGGATATGTAGGGCTATGTAGGAGATATGTAGGGATATGTGAGGGATGGATAGGGATAGGTAGGGATATAAAGAGTATATGTAGGGGATATGTAAGGGATATGTAGGGATATGTCGGGGATAGGTAGGGATAGGTAGGGATATGTAGGGATATGTTGGGGTTAGGTAGGGATAGGTAGGGATATGTAGTGATATGTCGGGGATATGTAGGGATATGTAGACGATATGTAGGGATATGTAGGGGATATGTAGGGGATATGTAGGGGATGGATAGGGATATGTAGGGATATATAGGGGATATGTAGGGGATATGTAAGGGATATGTAAGGGATATGTCGGGGATATGTAGGGATATGTAAGGGATATGTAGGGATATGTCGGGCATATGTAGGGATATGTAGGGATATGTAGGGGATGGATAGGGATATGTAGGGATATATAGGGGATATGTAGGGGATATGTAAGGGATATGTAGGGATATGTAGGGGCTATGTAGGAGATTACTCTTAGCTTACTCTTAAATAAATGAATTTTGTCTTATGATATTCACTCATGTGATCTCTTTCCAGGTTGATTTAAAATTGACCTACCACCATCATTCATTAAGGGCAGCCTCTAGGCCAAAGCCTTACTGGCCAAACTTTGGGTTTTGGTCTCTGCTTTACAGCCAGCCATGCCTGGTCAGGCATCTCTCCACAGTGGTGTGACATTGTGCAGGTCAGACCATAGACAGCTCCCTTCACCTGCGACCTTGGGTATATAGAAAGGTGTTATATAAGTTGAAGATTCATTCATTCATTCATCCTCATTTTCTATACTCAACAGGAACTTTATTAGAAACACCTGCGTTGAATGAAGACTTCCTCTCCTCTCACTGGGAGACCAATCCTACAGGCACTGTCTTTAAGAATAACATTACAAACTGTTGTAAGGTTCTGGTAAGGTTCACATTACAGCAGAGACTGCTGACATGTGGTTTGGTATTGGTTGCTGTGCTGGTATGACTGTATCAGACACAGTAGTGTTGCTGAAGATTTTTATGTGTATGTGTCACTGCTGGGTTGAGGGTTATATGTCAATCAAATAGATCCAGTCAACAGCAATTCTGCTAACACACATTACTAAAGGCGATAGATGAACTGTAGCTAATAAAGTAGGCAGTGAGCACTCTAATCGTCTAATATTCTTCTCCTAAGGGCTCCTCAGTGTTGTCAGTGGGAACACCTGAAGAGGTTAGAAGAGAACACGTAAATGCACTGTCTGTTCGTCCTGCCTTTTCTGATAATGAAACGCACCGCAGTAGTACACGCGGGTCAGTTATAACCAGACCACCTGCGAGAGGTGTTTAATCCAGCGCTCACCACTAGAGTGATGTTTAGGGGGATTTACGCCTGTTGGACGTTAAAGAGCTTAGCTCGCAACTACTCTGCCAGTTCACTGAGTAAGCTACAACCCTAATAGACTTAATGGAAGAAACAGTCATTAGACCAACTGCACTTTTCTCAGAAGCATGTGTTCAGCTGATACTGCTTTACCATTATATACAATTAAAGGAAGATGTTTTTTATCCCATTACAAAGACCATATATAAAAATCTGCATATAAATGCCCAGTACCATATAGGTATATTTTCTTCACATACTAATTATCTTAACACACTAGTTGGTAGCCTACATTAATAAAGACATTTATTATGTTAGTAGTCTGCACATAATCAGCTACGTTCTCTTATAAGTGTGACAGAATGTCCTTTATCGTTGACAAAGTCCACATCGTTACTGGAGGGTTACTTGCCTTTACACATGAGAAAGATTTTATATGAATCTGTGACTTATCTGAGAGAAAGAGAAAAATGGGGAGAAAGACACAGAGAGGGATATAACAATTTCACCGTATTCTAAATGTTTTATCATAGACACCTGAGCATTGCATATTCACATGAAGTGTACAATGCATTGTTCTTTTGAGAGCAGTTCTTAATCTCTATATATACTGCTGGAATACTAAAGGTCTTTTCCTTTATCGTCTATGGGAAATTCAAGTGGCTTAATTAAGAGTGAATAAAACTTTTTGTGAGAAGTTACTATTTAGGACTTGCTGTTTGTTTGATGTGACAATACAAGCATTTCAAAAAGTGAATGAACTAATTAAATTAATTATTAATTCATAATTAAATCATGAATAATTAACACGTCTGGCTGTTAATTATCGCTATGGGGATTTTCAAAAGCAAGGTTCCAAAATATCTCTTATTATGGAAACCGTGTGAAGATCGTTTCCCAGTAAATAACTAAATAAATAAATAGATGGCGAAACAAAATATACTTTACAAGTTTTAAATGCCTATCCAGGTTCTGTTCAAATTCAATAGGATGAAAGTTAAAATAAAAATATATATTATGCAGAAAAAAGGTGTTGCTTTGTGAAGATAGCATCGCCTATATGTGCAGGTTGACAACTCGAAAAGCGAATAAGGAGCCTGGTCGAAATATGGTTGATGCCACTTGACACACCATAAGCAATCCAGTAACTGCTCTCTCTCTCTCTCTCTCTCTCTCTCTCTCTCTCTCTCTCTCTCTCTCTCTCCATGCGCTCATACACACATCCCCCTCCCATCTCATTCTGCCTCGCGCTCCTTTTCCTACTCTCTTTCCTACAACAAACATGGCCGCTAAATCGGATGGAGCAGCCGTGTGTCTGACCGAAAATGAGTCCGAGTCTCGGTGTCTGGTCGGTCCGGAACAACGTCCAACTCCGCACGGCCATACCGACAAGCGCTACACGCTGCTGGACTGCTGCTGGGTGCTGTGCGCCTTAATTGGTGTTCTTCTCCGACGGAGCCACCGACCTGTGGCTGGCAGCGGACTACTACTTGAGGGGGCACTTTTGGTGGTTCGGGCTCACGTTGGTCTTCGTGGTGGTTCCCTCCGCTGTGGTTCAGGTTTGAGTTTCAGGTGGTTCGTCTATGACTACTCGGAGATGAGCGACAGCTCCCGGGAGGAGGCGGCGGCCGCCACCGTGGCTGGAGGCGATGGCAGTTTCAGCACAAGGGCAGCGGACAGCGGGGCAGCGCCGTAGGAGTCAGACCGCTGCCCGCGCAGGGCTCGAGAAATCGGACCCTAACGTGCTGCAGAGTGTGCATGTGGGTCTTCCAGACCGTTTTACACATCCTGCAGCTGGGCCAGGTCTGGAGGTAAGATTACAATTACTACGCGGAAATCCACAGCGCTGAGGCGGCGAGAAGCTCAGGTGCACCTGCGCCGTGAAGTGGCTGAGGGCACAGCTAAAAAAAAAAACATCTTGCCCCTCACCAGGATATATATATTTATATATATATTTTGCCAACAGGATATACTAGGATATATTAATTACGAATCCGCTTAGTTAGGGCGTTGATACTCTCCGTTAATGAAAACGTGCTTTTTTTTTCTCCGGCTTCTTCTACCTCTCTGTCTTACACACACACACACACACCACACACACACACACACACACACACACACACACACACACACACACACACACACACACGACGCGCACATTATATATATATATATATATATATATATATATATATAATATATATTATATATAATATATATAAATATATATATAGTAGTAAACGTTATTGTCTCATAGTTCTGGGTGTCTGGGTGCGTGTTTGCTGGAGCTATGAAGACAGATGGAGGCACTACTGCGAGCCGCGAGCAGCAATACAATTCCCGCGTTGCTTTCCTCGGATGCATGTGGTATCTGGGCAGGCGCGTTGCCAGCCCAGACGCGGTGCCAACGAAGCGAGAGCATCGTGTGCCACGACAGGTAGCTCGACTGTGGTCTGGCGAGCGGCCAGACTGGTGAGCATTGGGTTCTGCTGAAACGGATATTATCGAAGAAGGCGACTGCTCTATGCGCTCGGCAGCTAGACAGGCGCTGGTGTCGAATTTCCCGATCGAAAAGCGGCGAGGTGACAGCTGCTGCTTATCCTCACTGGCGCGGTGGGTTATGAAAACGGCGTGTTCCAATCAAGCCGAGTTGCCTCCCTTTTGCCAGGTGGAGATGCCGTCCATTGATAAACTCAGTGTAACATAACACCCCCCCCTCCGCAAATCTCCCGATGGACACAAAGAGCGCTTAGTGGTTGGCTATTTTGTTCACAGTCTCTAGAACTACCCTGATAAATAATTAATTGCGAAGTACACCGAGTTTCCCTTTGAGAAAACACGCACGGATCTCCACCCCCACGGATCTCCTGCCGTCTCGCCGGTTAGTTGTTCGCAAAGTATAGGGAGTCGTAAGACGAGTGTGTGTAAAGCGGCTTTTAGGTCAAGCACTACGAGTGGTTAGCTCATCTTATCTTCGCACATCATTGCCTTTTTATTCGTTCCTTAATCTATCTTCTTAAGGAACGAAGGTTTCCTGCTTCCCGTTTTGAGAGGCGCAGGAAGTTTAAAACAATAAATGTAACTGAGTATGCGCGCTCTC
>NC_135231.1:3884196-3886696 GCF_052324685.1 Brachyhypopomus gauderio | reverse complement strand
TGGTGGGCGTTTGTGGTGGGCGTTTGTGGTGGGTGTTTGTGGTAGTCTGTTTGTGGTGGTCTGTTTGTGGTGGGTGTTTGTGGTGGGCGTTTGTGGAGGGCGTTTGTGGTGGGTGTTTGTGGTAGTCTGTTTGTGGTGGTCTGTTTGTGGTGGGTGTTTGTGGTGGCTGTTTGTGGTGGGCGTTTGTGGTGGGCGTTTGTGGTGGGCATTTGTGGTGGGTGTTTGTGATGGGCGTTTGTGGTGGGTGTTTGTGGTAGTCTGTTTGTGGTGGTCTGTTTGTGGTGGTCTGTTTGTGGTGGCTGTTTGTGGTGGGCGTTTGTGGTGGCTGTTTGTGGTGGGCGTTTGTGGTAGTCTGTTTGTGGTGGGTGTTTGTGGTGGGCGTTTGTGGAGAGTGTTTGTGGTGGGTGTTTGTGGTAGTCTTGTTTGTGTTGGTCTGTTTGTGGTGGTCTGTTTGTGGTGGGTGCTTGTGGTGGCTGTTTGTGGTGGGCGTTTGTGGTGGGCGTTTGTGGTAGTCTGTTTGTGGTGGGTGTTTGTGGTGGGCGTTTGTGGTGGGTGTTTGTGGTAGTCTGTTTGTGGTGGTCTGTTTGTGGTGGGTGTTTGTGGTGGCTGTTTGTGGTGGGCGTTTGTGGTGGGCGTTTGTGGTAGTCTGTTTGTGGTGGGCGTTTGTGGTGGGCGTTTGTGGTGGGTGTTTGTGGTGGGTGTTTGTGGTGGGCATTTGTGGTGGGTGTTTGTGGTGGGCGTTTGTGGTGGACGTTTGTGGTGGGTGTGTGGTGGGTGTTTGTGGTGGGGCGTTTGTAGTGGGTGTTTGTGGTGGGCTCTTGTGTTGGGGCGTTGTGGGTGGTGTGTTTGTGGTGGGGTGTTTGTAGTGGGGGATTAGTGGTGGGGTGTTCTCTGTGACATCGTGTGGATGATGAGCTCTTACTCCAAAATCATCTCACAGTTCCTGGCATCATATGAGTGGACCCAGAATGGATGGGACGATACCGAACATTAGGTTTAGCCATCAGTTTGCATGTGTGTATTGTTTATGTTTATCTATGTTGACACACACACACACAAACAAAGAAACACAGACATACATACACACATTCCATTTTACTTGTACAGTTGTGATCAAATTTATTCAACCCCCACTGAAATAAAGTGTTTTGGCCAGTTTGACATTGATTTTGATCATTTCAGTCATCTTATTTACAATTATATCAAAGAGGCACTTATAAATTAGACAAACATAACATAATATTTATGATGGAATAACCACAAATGTCTTTACTGTGCTCACATCATTATCAGTTTTATTCAACCCCCTAGTGACATTATTTTTTAGTACTTAGTACAACATCCTTTTCCAGTTATGACAGCTTTCAAGCGTGAAGCATAGCTTGACACAAGTGTCTTGCAGCGACCTATGGGTATCTTAGCCCATTCTTCATGGGCAAAAGCCTCCAGTTCAGTCACATTCTTAGGCTTGCGCACTGCAACTGCCTTCTTTAGGTCCCACCAGAGGTTCTCAATTGGATTTAAGTCTGGTGATTGCGATGGCCACTCTAGAATGTTCCAGCCTTTCATGTTCAACCATGCTCTAGTGGACTTGGATGTGTGCTTCGGATCATTGTCCTGTTGGAAGGTCCAACGTCTCCCAAGCCGCAGGTTTGTGACTGACTCCATCACATTTTCCTCCAAGATCTCCTGGTACTGAAGGGAATTCATGGTACCCTGCACACGTTGAAGCTTTCCTGTACCATTAGAAGCAAAACAGCCCCAAAGCATAATTGACCCCCCGCCATGCTTCACAGTAGACAAGGTGTTCTTTTGTTCATAAGCCTGGTTCTTCCTCCTCCAAACATAGCACTGGTCCATTGGCCCAAACAATTCTAATTTAGTTTCATCTGACCACAGTACACTGTTCCAAAACCTTTGTGGCTTGTCCACATGACTTTTGGCATACTGCAGTCGACTTTTCTTGTTCTTTGGAGTCAGCAAGGGGGTGCGTCTGGGCGTTCTGGCATGGAGGTCTTCGTTATGCAGTGCGCGCCTTATTGTCTGAGCTGAAACTTCAGTGCCCACATCTGACAGGTCTTTTTTCAGTTCCTTAGCAGTCACGCGGGGGATTTTTTTCTCCACATTACGCTTCAGGTAGCGCACAGCAGTCGCGGTCAGGATCTTCTTTCTGCCACGACCAGGTAACGTTTCCACTGTGCCCTTTAACTTGAACTTGCGAATGATACTTCCGATAGTGGTCTCTTGGAATATTTAACAACTTCGCAATCTTTTTATATCCATTGCCATTCTTGTGAAGAGCAATAACCTCTTCTCTTGTCTTCTGGGACCATTCTCTTGCCTTCACCATGCTTGGAAACACACCAGTAGATGTCTAGAAGGAGCTGAGTATCACAGTCCTTTTAAATCTGCCTAATTGGTGCTTATCATGCTTGATTGCTGCTCGTTGACATCCACAGATGTTTTCAATACCTGATGGAAAACACTGGAATGAACCTCT
>NC_135231.1:3846696-3876696 GCF_052324685.1 Brachyhypopomus gauderio | reverse complement strand
GATCAGCGATGTATAAAGACACCATCCTGGAAGGCTTGGTACGGACACAAACTGAGAGTGATATGGCAATGCTTACAATACAACATAGAGAACTATATATAGCACAGGCAAATGAGAACCAGGTGAGTCTAATCAGGAGAGGAAGATCTTGTAAGCCCGGGGTGGCGTGGGATTCTGGGTGGTGTAGTTCCTGCTGGGTGGAGGTGTGATGGTGTATGCGTAAAAAGGAGAGAGAATCATATTTGTCATACATTTTGCTGGATGTTCTATAATCATCGTAGCTTTAAAAAACAAACAATAATTTGGCAAATGTGTAGCATAATTGTATTGTTATGAGGGCACATGCTGTCTTTATACTATTAGTATACATATTAGTGATTTGCAAATCATTATTATATTATATTATTTGTGATGCATGTTCTATTTTTGATTTTTCTCATTTATTTTCATGATTCACCTTACAATAGTGGTAAAGGGTCACATGCATGTGCCAATTGTTGACCATGTTTATGTAAGTGTCATGGACGCTCTATGGAATATTGTAATAGGCACCATTAACCTGTACACAGAGCGTGTGGTTAGGACGTAGGCAGGAAGTGTGTGTTGGACTCAAACTCAACCTGCTTCTCTTTCTCTTCTACTCCTGCATGTTATAGTACGCAGAGGAGTCAAACACGACTTTCAGACACACTTAGCTGTGAAGGTGTTTAAACAATGGAGATACAGGCACACGTGCATATTGAAACACGCACACACACACACACACACACACACACACACACATACACACACACTTGTGTAGGTGTGTTTGTGTAGGTGTGTTTGGTATTCCACTGGTAATGAGGAGAGTCATATCATATCATCGTAAAGTTCAGCAGGCCAGTTTTGTTGTGTGTGTGTGTGTGTGTGTGTGTGTGTGTGTGTGTGTGTGTGTGTGTGTGTGTGTGTGTGTGTGTGTGTGTGTGTGTGTGTGTGTGTGTGTGTTTGCGAAAGGTGAATAATAGCAGAGGCACTGGTGGGATGGAGGGATGTGCGAAACAACACGTAAGACACCGGTCAGGCATGTGAGATAGATAGATAGATAGAGAGAGAGAGAGAGAGAGAGAGAGAGAGAGAGAGAGAGAGAGAGAGAGAGAGAGAGAGAGAGAGAGAGAGAGAGAGAGGCGCGAGACAGAGAGATTTGTGCTTGTGATGGTAATCTTAATGACACTCACTACTCTGATCAGAGTGAGGAAAGCACAGGCATAAACTTTTCCCACTATGCATCAGCACTGACTGACTAATGGCCTTTGGTGATGTGATTCAGCAGCTGATTTACATCACCCCTCGTCACACACACACACACACACACACACACACAAATGCGTGTGCACACACACACATTCACATAAGTAAGAGTACTCTTGCTCTTAATGTAGGCATATTGGCAATTAGACTTTGTTTATACCTCAGCCCCCGAACACTGAACCAGAACAGAAGGCTGGTGAACAGATATCCATGTTTCTCGTCATATGTCATATTTTCATGCAGTTATGTGAAAGCCTCCAGGAGATCACCCTCTGCAGAGTATCATACACACACTCACATACACACACTCACATACACATACTCACATACATACACTCACATACACACACTCACATACATACACTCACATACACACACTCACATACATACACTCACCTACACACACACACATACACACACTCACATACACACACTCACATACACACACTCACATACATACACTCACATACACACACTCACATACACACACTCACATACACACACACACATACACACACTCACATACACACACTCACATACACACACACACATACACACACTCACATACACTCACTCACATACACACACACACATACACACACACACATACACACACACACATACACACACAATACTTTGCTCTCAACATGAACACCAAGATCTTGTTCTGCTGTGTTGATTCATTAATGAGCGAAATCTTTAATGATATGAAATCATGGAATTGTTTAGTTTCTGTTGTTTTCTTTATTAATTATTCCTCCAATTCCTGTAGATGTGACCGTAGGGAGAAAGAGCTCTTATTATTATTCAATTACCCTTACAGATTGTGAGTAAGATTAGCCTCACTGACAAAGGTGGAAAACTGAAATGCCCAATGAATACACCTTTTTTAATAATAAATACATTTAAAAAGGGAACCCTTATCTGAAGAGTCCATGCACAGCTTCCATGATTGTGTGTGTGTGTGTGTGTGTGTGTGTGTGTGTGTGTGTGTGTGTGTGTGTGTGTGTGTGTGTGTGTGTGTGTGTGTGTCTGTGTGTGTGTACAGCATGTGTGATTTCTTTGGCTACCCTCTTAGATGAGTAATTATTTATACTGCCCTTTGATTACTCTGCCCTCCGCGGTGAGGCTTTGTGAAGACGTGTCCAAGGTGGACGTTCAGACTCTGCCCCTCCCGCAGACATGCGAACAGGGAGGACTGGTATTCTGGCTTTAATAAGCTCTTATTCCTGGGGCGTCTTCTTTGCTGTCTTGCAGCAGGGCCCCTAACTGAAACGAATGGCCCCGTGAAGCCAGTCACTGCCACAGACAGCCTCGTTTCCTGTGCTGTGATGGCATGCAGGTGAATAATTGAGCCTACTGACAGCAGTGGTCCCCATGGCTCCTTTCCACCGCTGGAGATATCCATGGCCTCTTTAAATACCTGTCTGAACACTTGGGAGAGAACTGTTTGTGCCTGTTATTCACGATAATCAAAATGATCAAAATCAATTAAGATTGAATCTTTTCATTAATCTCGGGAATAGGAGGCATTGTAATTTACTGAGTGAAAACTGACCCATGCCACTCATAAACTGACCTTTGTTGATGTCATTTGTTGGTAAGGGGAGTTTATTCAGTACTACGCCTAAAGGTCTCTATTTGTTTACTACTGGAAGAGCTCCCAGGTCTTAAATGTAGCCCAGGACAATGCTCTGTGGCCAGGTTGGAAAAGGTCAGACTGGGGCCTCTTAGGAGTGGTTTGTAAAGGGAGGGCCGGCTAGTGCACAGCCCCGGTATTCATCCCTTACCCACTCTTTATCACTTCTGGCCTCTTTTATCATATGGGAGTCTGCTCAAAGATCTTGTTGTCAGTTGAAGAGTATGAAGCTAATGTCTTCTCACTGTTACTATTATCATTCACAGCTTCATCAGTTAAATGTGGAAAGACTTGACAATTTTTGAAACAGTTTTCTTTCCAAAAAAATCTCTCAAGATTTAATTGCAAAACACTCGGGGCCTCACTATCAGTCTCCAGATGCTTCATTTTAATAGCAGACTCAACAACCCTCGGGTGTCTTATTTACCTTTGTTTCACATATTTTTCATGTATTTATTTTTCTGTATTGGCACGAAGTGACATTTCTTCATTTGCTGGACTTTTGCCTATACATGACATTTGGATCAGATTTTGAAAATTCATTGTTGGTCTCAAAACTGCATAACCCTGAAAGCCCGGTTCCTCTTTGACTTGGGTAACGGGAGTTCAACACAGAACAAAAGGACTTGAGACCTAGTGAAAAAATACAGCCATTAGCCTCTGAAGTCATTGATCACCAAAACTACAGCATGAATCTAGGAGTCAATTCTGACTTTGAACTCTATATCAGGAAATCACATCACTAACATCTGCTAAAATAAAACCTAAATAAATAAATAAAACCACCTCCGTCTGCCTTAGCAAAACATTGAATATGTTCTTCCAAGATCCTCAAACAGCAAGATGCTGCACTAGGTCTGCTACCACTGCCGTCCTTAAAACTGCAAGAAGCAAGGTAGACGCTTTTAGATACTGTGAGCCAGATTCATAAAACCTGATGGCCACCCAAAATAATAGACACTTTAACTCCTATTCATAAAGTTACCATGGCGATAAGTCATGCACAGGTTTCAAGTTGTGCTGTGCTACATTCACCTGTTCCCAAGATGAAAGCCAATCAAAACTGACATGTAAATGAAACCACACATATTAAAGACCCACATCAAGAGACTGACATGTACATAATGTCACTCCGTGGTCACTTTCTCCAAGACGGGAGCTGCGTGTTTGTGCTGAGTAAACACTGTAAACTGTAAAACTGTAAACACTTGTATCTCTCCTCAAGTGTTTACAGTTTCTACCTCTGTTTACATTTCTTATGACATTCTGACATCCTTCTCAAGTCATGTGCTATTGCAAGTGCAAAATTTGTCATCATACTTACTCCAAACAGACCAAAATGAGTAAAAATAAGTATTTTAAGTATATTTGTCAGCTAAGTGGGTGTGTATGCGGAATTTTGTTGACTATGTGTGACCTAATGTGTTTAGAGACTAGATCATCATATCCATTCTAACATGGATCACTTAAGTCATATGTAAATGAGGACAAAATGCGGTAGCACCACATATCACGAATCTGCAAAATACACAGATACTCCACATTTATAAATCAGTAAAATACACAGAGAACCCACATATATATAAAATAAGAAACGTATTATTGCACTACTGTTAAATCTGACTTTGGATGTGTGAACTGTCTCTCAGAGAGAAGAGATCAGAGAAAAAAACTATTATTATTATTAGTATTATTATTATTATTATTATTATTATTATTATTATTATTTGTACTACTACTACTCACTCATACTCATGCCCATATATGGGTATGTGTGTGTATGGGGAAAATGGGCCAGCAGTTGATTCATACTGACTGGCACTTCAACGCTATTTATAGACACACACATACACACCTGCACATTAGATGCATACACATGCACTTTGCTCCATAATCTCGTATATGCACATATCCTACATGGTCCTAATCTAATTTTATTGTGCGTTCATACATATATACATACACACTCCTATACCTCTACACTGCAGATTCTACACCACATTACTCTTACTTTGCAATACACTATCCATAAGTAATCGTGTTATACGCAGGTGTCTGAATTCGTCGTCTTTTCATACACATGGATAAAACAAAAGTCAGAGAATAAAGAGGCAAAAAATGAATAAAGAATAAAAAAATATATTGCATGACTACAGAACCCTCTCTCTCTCTCTCTCTCTCTCTCTCTCTCTCTCTCTCTCTCTCTCTCTGTCAGTCTGTATCTCTCTAAAAACTCCCACTGAAAAACTGTTGTGAAAAGACAGTGTCAGGTGTTGTAGAAGGTGCTGATTGGAGAACAAAGGATTAATTTTAGATGAATGTCACTTTGGCTTCACAAATGGTTTTCTCTAAGGATTACATATCCATTATTCACTCACTGTCGGCTTTATTAGAAGCAGTCATTCATTAGAAATAGTTAAAGAGGTTTCTGACCATGGCATTGTTAGCTGAGTGGGGGAGGCAGACAAGTCTCAACCCAGCACTGACATTGACATGTGTAAAAACTCTAGATCCACTACTGTATCTGAGTCAGAACCACTACTGTATCTGAGTCAGAACCACTACTGTATCTCAGTCAAACTGATAATCTGGGCAAAGCAACAGTTGGACTACAGGCTGAAAATACAGTTCAGAAAGCACTCGTGAGGGTCCCCAAAGAAGAGGCCACCATGAGTGTATATTGAGGGAAGACTTTATATACCTATATACCTTATATACCATCTTGATGAGCAGTTAGTTTATGTGTCTTTATATATATTTTTATGTTTACTTTGACGTTTTGTAAACTGTCCAGAACTAACCGAGCAAGAATGAGAGAGTCCTCATACACAGAAGTACAACACTCTTTAAACTGCTGTCTGACCCAAACTCCCTTACAGAAACATTTTACATTTCAAAGATTATGTATTCTAAAAAAAATACAAGCCCAGCTGGAGGGTAGCTCTCTAATCTAGATTTATGAAGGAGGTAATTTACATAACATTAACTGTCATACTCTGTCAAGATGCCCTTTTGAAACAATATTATTTAGGCTACATATTGTGACAGATTCCTCCAAGTTGTTGCAACACACTGGATTCCAATTTATTCTGATTTGGGTTTTTTTTTGCTTATTTTTTGCTTCAGCTTTGCATCAGTGTTGTGTCAAACAGCAGTAAGTTCAATTAGCATAATTAAAAACAGGTGAATTGGATATTCAGTTGGAGAAAGTGATTTTGACAGAGTTTCATTTATAGAGTGAAATCGGTATGATTTCTGTTTGCCCACAGGTCAGGCAGAGGATCTTGGAATGAGAGGAATGTGTGACATTGTGTTAGAGTGTTCCAGTGTGTCATAGTCAGTGTTGGGAACGTTACTTTAAAAAAGTAATTAGTTATAGTTACTCACTACTCTATAATAAAAGTAACTCGTTATGAGGGAAAGTAACTATTTGCATTACAGTTTAAAAAAGTTATATGCCAATGAATAAGGATTTTTTGAAAAAGCAGTTTTCACAGTCAGTTGAAATGAGTAGATCAGAAAGGTCTACTTAAGGGGCAGTCAT
Source organism: Brachyhypopomus gauderio (assembly GCF_052324685.1). Taxonomy (NCBI): domain Eukaryota; kingdom Metazoa; phylum Chordata; class Actinopteri; order Gymnotiformes; family Hypopomidae; genus Brachyhypopomus; species Brachyhypopomus gauderio. Next base: position 3,870,226 of record NC_135231.1, on the reverse strand, counting down.
GGCCTGGTGGTAGGGAACTGGTCTTGTGACCGGAGGGTCATGGGTTCGATTCCCAGATCTGAGGCCATGACTGGGGTGCCCTTGAGCAAGGCACCTAACCCCAACTGCTCCCCGAGCACCGGGCTGCCCACCGCTCTGGGCACGTGTGATCCACAGCTCCCTAGTAATCACTAGTGTGTGTGTGTGTGTGTGTATGTGTGTGTGTGTGTGTGTGTGTGTGTGTGTGTGTGTGTGTGTGTGTGTGTGTGTGTGTGTGTGTGTGTATGTGTGTGTATGTGTGTGTGTGTATGTGTGTGTGTGTATGTGTGTGTGTGTGTGTGTGTGTATGTGTGTGTGTGTGTGTGTGTATGTGTGTGTGTGTGTATGTGTGTGTGTGTGTGTGTGTGTATGTGTGTGTGTGTGTGTGTGTATGTGTGTGTGTGTATGTGTGTGTGTGTGTGTGTGTATGTGTGTGTGTGTATGTGTGTATGTGTGTGTGTGTGTATGTGTATGTGTGTGTATGTGTGTGTGTGTGTGTATGTGTGTGTGTGTGTATGTGTGTGTGTGTGTGTGTGTATGTGTGTGTGTATGTGTGTGTGTGTGTGTGTGTATGTGTGTGTGTGTGTATGTGTGTGTGTGTGTATGTGTGTGTGTGTGTGTGTGTGTGTGTGTATGTGTGTGTGTGTGTGTATGTGTGTGTGTGTGTATGTGTGTGTGTGTATGTGTGTGTGTGTATGTGTGTATGTGTGTGTGTGTTCTAACTTCACAGATGGGTTAAAAGCAGAGGACAAATTTCGACAATTGACAAAATATGGCACATTCACATTTAGGTGTTTAACTTTTGATATTTATTGCACATCAACAGATCAGTGCAGGATTAAATCCTTTAAAATCCCAAATCAGATTTACAGAAGTAAACTTGACAATAAAACCTCTATTCTTAATTAAATAAATCAAATACCCAGTCTGGTAGACATTCAGGAACTTCAAGTATTTTCTTAAATAATGTTTATATCGCCACCTTGAAAATGATCATTTTTCTTCGGCTTGCTCCTGACATTTCTGCCTCTTCTCCGTTTGTGTCGTGTGTCACTGGTGTGCTTCGGCGCGCGTGTAAAAACACTGGCTCTGATTGGCTACCATAACGCTGCCTTAGCCAATCGCTTACTGACTTGTTAAGTTAAACAGGTGTTACAACAAGAACTGTGACCTATCGAGATCTGTTACTCCTCACTAGCCTGGGCAGCGGTCCGCTCGTATTACTGTTAGTATATCAATATATAGTAACGCACCGCTTTTAATGACCAGTAACGTCAATGGCGTTGTAACGACAGGAAAAGTAATTAATTATATTATCCCGTTACTGACAAAATGACGCCGTTAGCTAACGCCGTTAAAAATAACGCAGTGTTTCGCAACACTGGTCATAGTGTTCCAGTGTCTTAGAGTGTTCCAGAGTGTCAGTGTTCCAGTGTGTCAAACTGTACCAGTGCATTAGAGTGTTCCAGTGTGTCATTGTGTTCCAGTGCGTTAAAGTGTTATAGTGTTCCAGTGTGTCATAGTGTTCCAGTGTGTTAGACTGTTCCAGTGTGTCTTAGTGTTCCAGTGTGTCATAGTATTCCAGTGCGTTAGTGTTCCAGTGTGTTAGTGTTCTAGTGTTCCAGTGTGTCATAGTGTTCCAGTTTGTTAGTGTCCATTGTGTCATAGTGTTCCAGTGTGTCAGTGTTCCAGTGCGTTACTGCTCCAGTGCATTAGAGTGTTCCAGTGTGTCAGTGTTGCAGTGTTCCAGTGTGTCATAGTATTCATAGTCATACTGTAACGGGGCTCGCGCCACGGAGCGAGGAGACGGACACAATCGCTGAGAAGAGCGAGATTTATTGAAGGGAATACCAGAATCGTCGTCGCTTAGCCAGGCAGGGTCAATAACAGGAGGGCAGTCCGAATAACACGCGAACACGGGCATAACGACGACAGGGGAACACGAGAACAGACAATGAATCACAAAACAAGAACACACTAAGGCCAGGTATATGATCAAACAGCAAACAGTCAAACATCCACAATATCAAAACACCAGACAAAGGACAAGGGAGACTCAGGGGTTTATATACATGGGACAGAAAACGAGGGACAGGTGTGAACGATAATACAGGGGCGTGGTAACAAACGAGGAATCACGAAGACAAACGAGCTGGGCGGGATAAACCGGCAGGGAACACAGACATGAGGGAACCCAGAGTGACAGCTACGAGAGGGGGCGTTGCCCTATGTGACAGAACCCCCCCTCAAAGCGTGCCACTCCGGGGCAAGGGCAGGCAGGGCAGGCAGGACAGGGACAGCGGACACAGGACAGACCGGAGGAACAGACAGGGGGAAAGCAGGGCACTGAGACCGGGGCACGGCAGGGACAGGGGGACCAGAGATGGGCCAGGAGCCGGGCCGGGGCATGGCAACACAGGCAGGGACCGGGCGAGGCACGGGAGGAGGACTGGACAGGACAGGACTGGGGACAGACACGGGAGTCGGGCCAGGGGACAGGGCAGAGGAGAACACGGAGGCAAAGACAGCATGAACAACAGAGACGGGCACAGGCACAAGGTGGGTGACGACTTGGGGAACAGACATGGGGACGGGGACAGAGACGACACCACAGGAAACAGACACGGGAACAGGAACACAGACCTTGACAGACACAACCACAGGGACAGGGACCAAAACAAAACCAGGGACAGGACCAGGGAGCAGGGGGAACACGGGCAACGGAACACAAGAGGCACAGGGTGGAGCTGGGGGCACACGAAGTCCATGCCCAACAGAGGGCAGCACAGTCTCAGAGGGAACAGGCGGGGTCCGCTGGCGGGCAGCGGGAACAGGCGGGGTTCGCTGGCGGGCAGCGGGAACAAGAGCCGGCAGGCAGGCAGCGGGCACAGGAGCCGGCAGGCATGCAGCGGGAACAGGAGCCGGCGAGGACGACCCCTCCTGGGTCGCGGAGACAGGAACCGGCGTGGGTGAGAGGCCCTCGGGGGGCGGAACCACCATCGGGCTGACGTCCTCGGGGGGCGGAACCGCCATACTGACGTCACCGGGGGGCGTGTCCGCCATACTGACGTCACCGGGGGGCGTGTCCGCCATACTGACGTCACCGGGGGGCGTGTCCGCCATACTGACGTCATCCCAGGTCCGAGCCAGCCACTCCCGGGGTGCGTGGCTACTGCGTCCCCCCAAAAAATTCTTGGGGGGCCTTCGGGGAGCGGCTTCTGGGATCAGCAGAGGGAGGTCCTCTTCCACCGGGTCCGGGTCGAGCCTGGCAGAACACACAGACACAGAAGCTCCTCGGTTGCTCTCCCTGCGATGGCTCCGCCTCCCTCGAGGCGTCGGGAGCTCGCAGTTGTTACGGAGAGCCAACCGAGGGTTAAGTGAACGCTCGTCGGTGTGTTCTAACCTATAGCAGACCTATAGCGCTCAATAGGAGTCTCGCCGCAAAAGCCAGCCGAAGCCGAAAGCGGCTGCGCTTTCTTAGGTCTGCGACAAGACCTCCTTGTCCCCACAGCGCCAGGGGTATTCCTGTCTCTGGCTTGTTCGCACTGAAATACTGGAGAGTCGAACCGGATTAAACCAGCCAACATCTCATTACAGTGTTTGAACTCACCAGAGTCTCGCTCTCTCGCTGTGTCCTTGGAAGGTCTGGTGTTATGTAACGGGGCTCGCGCCACGGAGCGAGGAGACGGACACAATCGCTGAGAAGAGCGAGATTTATTGAAGGGAATACCAGAATCGTCGTCGCTTAGCCAGGCAGGGTCAATAACAGGAGGGCAGTCCGAATAACACGCGAACACGGGCATAACGATGACAGGGGAACACGAGAACAGACAATGAATCACAAAACAAGAACACACTAAGGCCAGGTATACGATCAAACAGCAAACAGTCAAACATCCACAATATCAAAACACCAGACAAAGGACAAGGGAGACTCAGGGGTTTATATACATGGGACAGAAAACGAGGGACAGGTGTGAACGATAATACAGGGGCGTGGTAACAAACGAGGAATCACGAAGACAAACGAGCTGGGCGGGATAAACCGGCAGGGAACACAGACATGAGGGAACCCAGAGTGACAGCTACGAGAGGGGGCGTTGCCCTACGTGACACATACCTGTCAAGTGTCCCGTTTTGGCCGGGACAGTCCCGTATTTTACCGCTCTGTCCCGGCGTCATCCCGTATTTTTATTTTCCCGTATTTGTCCCGTATTTTCAGTTTTCAATTTTTATTTTTTTAAAGCATTCATGTGCCGCTCCAAACAGAATTCTGTCACTAGCCTCGCGAGAACTGCCACCCAGACTACTGCAGGTGACAGTTCTCGCGAGGCTAGTGACAGAATTCTGTTTGGAGCGACACATGAATGCTTTAAAAAAAAAAAAATTTAAACTCGCGGGTTTAGTGTCGACAGTGGGAGCAAACCTGGAACAACAAATCAGAGATGGATTTAACGAGAGAAGGCAGTCCTGCCTAAAAAGCTAAGCGTATGTCTGAGTACCTTGACGAATGGAACAGGAAATTTACTTTCCTAAAGTGGAGCATGAAGGGGCATAGCTACTCATTCTGTAAGATATGTAGCTGTGATTTTAGTGCCTCTCATGGGGAAGGAACGATGTCCGTCAGCACGAACAATCTGCCAAACACAAACGCGAGATGTCCCCATTTGTAGCTAGAAATACCACTAGAAAATTAATTTTTTTAAATTCATTTGTAGTTCAAAACATATTTGGGGTGTTTTTTCTTCACTTTTTGCCACTCCAAAGATGTTTTCGTTTCTCCTACAGCCTCGATTGCAGCTATATGCAAATAACTGATTATGCAAATTAGGCGATGACGTCATATACGAGAAATGTCCCGTATTTTTAAATACAAAACTTGACAGGTATGGTCATAGTGTTCCAATGCTTTAGAGTGTTCCAGTGTGTCATAGTTTTCCAGTGTGTTACAGTGTTCCAGTGTGTCATAGTGTTCCAGTGTGTCATAGTGTTCCAGTGCGTTAGTGTTCCAGTGTGTCATAGTGTCCCAGTGTGTCTTAGTGTTCCAGTGTGTTTGTGTGTTGTAGTGTGTCAGTGTTCCAGTGTGTTAGTGTTCCAGTGTGTCTTAGTGTTCCAGTGTGTTAGTGTTCCAATGCGTTAGAGTGTTGTAGTGTGTCAGTGTTCCAGTGTGTTAGAGTGTTCCAGTGTTCTAGTGTGTCATAGTGTTCCAGTGCATTAGTGTTCTAGTGTGTCATAGTGTTCCAGTGTGTCAGTGTTCCAGTGCGTTAGAGTGTTCCAGTGTGCCAGAGTGTTCCAGTGTGCCAGAGTGTTCCAGTGTGTCATAGTGTTCCAGTGCGTTAGTGTTCCAGTGTGTTGGAGTGTTCCAGTGTGTCGTAGTGTTCCAGTGCATTAGAGTGTTCCAGTGTGTTAGGGACTTTCTGCACAGACATCTATTGTGAGTCGACCCTGGAAGATGTTTATGTTTATGAGGTTTATCGTGTGTTGCCTCTTAAGGCCAGGGGCAACAAGCCTGGTAGGAAGAACTGGAGTCTTGGTTATTGTGGCCTGGGTTATCGTCTTTCATTATATTAAGTGTCTGTGTGTCTTGTCATGGTCTGCTTGCCGTGTCTGTGTGTGTATCTGCTTGTCTCTTTTACTGCTGTCGTATTTTTATTGTTTTGTTGCTTGCATGTGGTAAGATTCTATGCCTGTAATTTGCAGACTGAGATACACACATTGATGGAGGGACAGAGACATAATTCACATTTCTTTGAAAAGTGTAAGATCAGTGACCTGTTGCTAAATGTCCCAGTCAGATTAAACAAATGCTACATGTCTGCAGTACTGAAAAGCATAAACATAAATGTAACAGATGTCAATGTTGTTTATCTGCAGAACTCTGCACAGATTTTGACTGATTGATGGGATGAGTAAAAAAAACATTCAAGCCCAGAATATGTTCACAGCACGCTGAAAGAGACAGAGACAAACCAGTCAGTCATAGTGACAATATTCCAACCAAGGATTATGTGAGGGACACCCTCCCCCATGTCCCCATAGGCCCAGCTCTCTCTCTCTCTCTCTCTCTCTCTCTCTCTCTCTCTCTCTCTCTCTCTGTATGTGTGTGTATTTGTGAGATACCTTAAATGAGAATTGATTTTTCGTCTGGTCTAACTGACCTCTTTTTCTCTCTTTTTTCCAATGAGCCCATTCAGCAGTGGCACAGTGACAGCTACACACATTCTTAAACTGACAGCCTGTCTTTTACTGACTTGTAGGACAAGACAAATGTTTCCATAAATACACACACACGCACACACACACACACACACACACACACACATCAAAATGTACCACTAACTCTCAAACACAGAACAAACCACATAACCACATATAAGTACCGCATATGAAAGCATGTACAACATGTTTGCTGTGATTAAAGAAGACACACTATCTCTTTAGCCAAGATGGTAGCTGGTAATTGTATTCCACACTCCACTACCACTGGTTTATGTCCTCTGTGATCTGTGTGGACCATCCAGGTGGAGTTGTGTAACAGAACCATTGTGATGAGAAGTAGATCAGTTAGCCACCGTTAGCTCATCACTTAGCTAATACTCCCTCTGGTGTCCTTACCACACACGCACTCTCTCGCTTCCTGATTTCAGTGGCTAATTAAACACTTCAGTTCAGAGAGATTTTATCAGACCAGAGTGGTCTGGCAAAGCAAATGATCATGTGACCTGCTCTTCTTTCTCCCTCTCTCTCTCTCTCTCTCTCTCTCTCTATATATATATATATATATATATATATATATATATATATATATATATATATATATATATATATATATATATATATATATATATATATATATATAGTGTTTGTTGTATTGATCAAGCATCACAGTGTAATTCAGGTCAGTTCTTCCGCTAGGAGCAATGGTCATCTTAAATGGCCCTTTTAAAATGTCTACACTCTCCAGGTATATTAATTATTAAGCAGCCATGTATGGCATTACTCCCATATTGCCATGGAAACAGTGGGGGTCATGGTGGATGTCATTGAGTGGCAGAAGCAGGATTGTTAGAGAGCCAGAGAAAAATGCACAATTGTTTATTATTATTATTATTATTATTATTATTATTGTTATTATTAATAATAATAATAATAATAATAATAATAAATATTTTGTTGTTTCCATGTAGCATTTTTTTCACATAAACCAATCAGATTTGTGAACAGCAGCTCTATCTCGTAGAATTTCTATAATACAGCAAACATAAGTAAATCGTTTTAGCTATCGTCATCTATCTTTTCATGAACTCATATGCATCTCATCAGTTGCTATAAATAGTGTATGGTGGATATTGAAGTGCAGTATTTGTCAGGTCCATTTTACTTTTATGGAAATATGTTTTAAAGGCATGAGAACAATAAGGCAGTGGACCTTGTAAACACTGTAAACATTCTCTGGGAACCGCTGTCTTCCACACCACTGGCTGTGCTAATTGAACGGATTTGTTCCACAGGGAAAACTACGGTGTAAATACAGCATGTTTCGCTCTTTCGACGTTGCCACACTCCCCCTCTGATTTCAGAGTTTGCACAAAGTTTTGAAACAGTTTCAGAGTGAGTCACTTTCTAATGGACGGCTGCTTGAGGACGGGGCTTTTTTCCCCCTGACACTTGTTGATGCCTTCTTCACACTGTCGTTCTCCATGGAGATGATAATCGGGGTGTTTGATTGGCGGGAGAGCTAAATGGGAGAAGGCAGAGATGGACAGATAGCGGGCTTCACTGAGATTGTTTCATGATGTTCATCCTCCACGGCCTAAGAGAGACTGACAACTGGATAAAAGGAATGAAGAGTGTATTTATTCAGCGGATCGGAAGGCTGAGTCATTTTCATTCTGGCTTTAAACAGTGCTCGGGCTCTCTTTTAGGTGTGTGCGCACATGGGCACACACACACACATTGTAACATGTCCTCACACACACACACACACACACAACTTAGGCAGTGTGCACATGTCAGTGTGCTGAGATGTCTTTACTGTCAATTCTAAATACTGATGAGTTGAGGGGTATGAAAGCAGTGGGAAAAAAAGAGACATAAAAGGGAATATCTCCTCTTCTCCACCTCCTCTCCTCTCCTCCCCTCTCCTCTTCTCCCCTCTCCTCTCCTCTTCTCCCCTCTCCTCTCCCTCTTATCCTCTCCTCTTCTCCCCTCCCCATCCTCTCCTCTTCTCCCCTCTCCTCTCCTCTCCTCTCCTCCCCTCTGCCTCGCTCTGTTCCACACAAACGGCGGGCCAGCCAGCCAGCGTAGCCTCACCCCCAGTTCCACTTCCACATTCCCTTGCATACTACATACTGAATGCTGAACATACTGAACGTGTTTCCCTCCATATGAAATTGGATCTGTTGCTTGTTACCTAGATGAATTCCTTCAAGGCCCTTAGGAAGAGAGATGGTCACAAAGAGAGCACCAACACTGCCTGGTTTTTTTCTCGGTAGGTCAGTAAAATAAAAAGAAGCAGTGATGTAATCTGGTGGCCTGTGACAGATGTATTCCTGTAAATGTGATGGAAGAGGACTCCCAAACGCCTATGAATTATGAACGAGTGTAAGAAGGAATATTTCACGACTTCACATAATGCTTGATGTAATCCTTTCAAAGGCATTTTCAAGGTCTGATTGCATTTTGGGGGAATGAAAGTTCTGAGCAGATTAAGAGACAAAAGATTAACACAGACCAGAGTCATTGAAACTAGCCAAACCAGCCACTTTGTTTGAAGGTGGACAATTAAGGCTCCGCACCATCTGTTGCTATGCACAGTTTGGCTTAGCATTTCTTTAGCTCTTCCTTAGAAGGACCACCATCAGATGGTGTTTTGGGTGGTGGACCACCCTCAACCCAGTGATGGTACTGACACCTGCACAATTCCCAGCAACACTGCTGGGCCTCATAAACAAGTTCCAGCTTCATCACCACAGACATTGCCATGTCAGTACGGGAGTATTGGAGTGATGACTGTGTTAGGGGGTGGCTGGCAGTTTGCCCGAGCCGACATACGTGCTAGGGCAGGGAGGCCATGTTCGACGTCTTGGTGACCCACAGTCCTGCAGAACGTATCTCCAACCCAGATCTAACACATATCTGATTTAATAGTACTACTGCTCAAATTCAGCATCAAGTTCCATCAAGTTGATGAAGGTTAAAACTAAACTTGGTGGGCATTAAATCTCCAGGGTCTGACTAGGGCATCCGTATAGGGCTACAGTTTAACCGTACAGTTGGGAAATTAGTGTAAGGTAGGAGTACTTAATAAAGCAGAGCGTGGGCACAAGGTCTTTCTACTGAAGTGGCTGCTGAGTGAATCAAATGAGGAGGTGAAGGAAGGTGTCCATGGCCTTCTACTGCTCCACGTCTCACCACCACGGAGAAATGCTACAGCCTGCGTGGTCGTCTGTAGACCGAGCTCACTGCTGCAGTAGTAATTGTTGACAGCCTACACAATCAACTGTACTGTTGACGGCCTCAGCAGGTTTTAGCTTGTCAGAGATGTGCAATTGTGCAAGGCTGGTTATGCATGTTGGGTGCTTAATTAACAACAGGGTGTGTGGGTCTAACTGGAAGCAATACAAAAAGTCTTAACGCCAGTGATTTTGCAAACATTTTAGTGCTGATGCAAAGTTGGAGCTTGTCGTCTCACCAATGTGCTGGAGCAATCTTCATCATAGTGTTTAACTTCTGTTGTGCTACTTTTCAGAAAATTAACAGACTGTGAAGTACTTGTGGTGCCTTTTCGTGTGTAGAAACATTTGTGCCTTGTGTTAATGAAGCTTTATACCACAACATCCTGTCAATGTGCTTTTATAAGGAAGCCTTCTTTGGCCCCTGGTAGGTTAGTTCCCCTATCAGTCTGGGAAATGTAGGTCTATAGAAAAATATTACTAAATCCTTTATCAATTATACCTAAATACCTAAATACCAATTATACCTAAAAAGAGATGTTTTTTAGGCTACAAATTCAACTTAATTGTCTGATCTAAATCCAATAGAGCGTGCGTTTGACATAAAAGCTCCCAAAATAATCACTAAGGCAGAGAGGTGGGAGTCCAGGTCTTTCCTGCTGTGTGTGTCTAGTAATGTGTATGTGAGCCAAAGTGCAGTGAGGTCATCACAAAGTGTCTGGAACCCAGCCTTCTATGTGAATTTATTAGACCGCTCACCAAGACTGTTGTGTGTCGGTATGTGCATTGGTTGACTATGGATAGTGAAGCTGTAATTGATAAGGGAGAAAATACTGCAAAATTAAAGTCTGCAGTTTGCTCTAGGTATTAGCCGCCAGTTGGCCTCATTTCATGTTTAAAAGGGCTAGGAGCACACGAGAGAGGGAGAGGGTGTGTGACGCATGACAGGACGTGGCACGAAGAGACAAACACACACACACACACACTTTTTCCACTCAGACTATGTGGGATATCCGGTGCGGGGGCGGATGGTGAAGGAGTGGGGGTGTAGCGGTGCTTCAGGAGAGGTAAAGGCTGGACATCTTGGCACATGGATTTGGAGTTCTGGTGTCCAGTCACCTGGTGAACGAGTCCAGCCAGGCACACAGCTCTGACATCATCTGAGAGATCTGTGAGACTGAGAGCAGAGGGAGAGGCAGCAGGTGTTATGGGTTGATGAGCTCTGATGAGAAGTATCTAGAGTGGGTGGGCCCAGTGGGCGGAGCCAGGGGAGGCTCCAGTGGGAGTGGGTGGGGCTCATCAAGAGCTAATGGTGGACTCCTTTCAGCTCCTCAGTGCTGGAATTGCTAGTCAGGATGAGGCAGCACCGGCAGGATCATCAGCTTTATTAACTCTGTGTGTTTGAAGGTGCATTTGCGGATGGTAAAATTTGCAAATCATAGCCACTGAATGACTTAAGTTTGTGATTAAAGTCAAACAAACTTTCATGATGGAAACGTAACTGTCTATCTTTAAAGATTATACTTAAACACAGGATAAGATGGTGAAATATCCTATGCCACTCCCATACTCCTCACAAGGCCCTACCGCCCATCTTCTCTCCAACAACCATAACCGTGCATGTTATTAACCAACCAACCACTATTAGAACACTGCAACATCTACAAACTGATACTGGCTCGGCAAGGATCCAGAAGCACAGCGTACTATGTTCATGGTCCATTGCTTCAACTGCCAAGTACTCAGATCATCACATCAACCTGGACTGACCTTCAAACAAAGCAACAACGACATCCTAAACACACACCAGTTGTTTGAGCAGAACACAACAACAGCTACAATCTGATACTGGCTCGGCAAGGATCCAGAATCACAGCGTACTATGTTCATGGTCACTTGCCTCAACTGCCATGTACTCAGACCACAACACAGCCCTAGACAGACCTTCACGCAAAGTAACAGCGACCTTCAAACAAAGCAACAACGACATCCTAAACACACACCAGTTGTTTGAGCAGAACACAACAACAGCTACAATCTGATACTGGCTCGGCAAGGATCCAGAATCACAGCGTACTATGTTCATGGTCACTTGCCTCAACTGCCAAGTACTCAGACCACAACACAGCCCTAGACAGACCTTCACGCAAAGTAACAGCGACGCCCACAACCACTTACAAGCTCTTCACTGGGGTCATCAGGTGGGCACCTCCCTTCGTTGGTGTTTCATTGATTTGAGCCCACAACACCTCCAGGAGGCTCAACGGTGAGGGCTGGCGTCCCAGCCTCACCCCCCTCAAAGCTTGCTGTTCAACCACCTTTTATGTTACCCATTTCACCTTCCCAACGTCTCACTCATAAGACCGGTCAGGCCACCTTTATGGGACATGCCCCCAAGTAGTCTGTGCCCTCTTAATCCACAGCCATTGGCTAGCTCTTTCAGCTACCACCGACAGCTCCTTCACAGCTGATCTTAGCTTTCTCCCTCTAAGGCAGAACTGTGTTAACAACGATGTCATAGATTTAGCCACAAAGCCCCTAGCACCTACTTCTACCGGTCTTATGTGCGCCTGCCATCCGCGTTCTCGCACATTAGCCACCAAGTCAGCGTATTTTAACTTTTTCCTCTCAAATGCTTCATCAACCGCGTCTTCAAATGGAACCGTTAATTCGATAAAGTAAACAATCCGTTTACTTTCCGAGTACAACACCATATCGGGCCTCAATGAAGTTACTGCTATGCACTCCGGAACCTGTAGTTTTCTCCCTATATCTACTAGAAGTTTCCAATCTCGTGCTTCACCCCATCTGCCAACATCAACGGCACTATCGCGTTCTCCTGCACATTTACCCTCCCTCACAAACCTATTTGCGTACCGATTACCAACACTAGTCAATGCATTAACCTCTAAGCGCTTCTTATCAAATAAACACGCTAGCACACTTAGAACTTGATTATGCCTCCATGTATATCGCCCCTGTGACAAACTAACATGGCATGCGGACAAAATGTGCTTTAGCGAGGCAACTCCCGTGCACAACTTACATTTAGGATCTTCACCTACCCACTGTGCGAGGTTTTGAGGAGTTGGAAGGACATCATATGTTGCTCCAAGTAGAAACTTGATGCGCCCCGCGTCCATCGCCCAAATTTCCTGCCAGGTGAGCCGCCTATTTTCTACACTCTGCCAACGAAGCCATTGGCCTTGTTTTGCCTGAGACGCTGCTAATGCACGTCGAGCATCTTCTTCCTGTTCCCTTATAAAACTCACTACCATTCGCCTTCTCTCTGGTGACGTGGCTTTATTAAATGTTTTCCATGAGTCACCTGATCCAAAGCCCGCTTTTCCACATTGGACATAGCCTACTATATCGCGCAACACTAACGCGCTTTCGGCCGCTTGCGCCGCTACCCGTGGATTCCACTTCCTCCCTACCTTAGCCACTGATGCTGCTGTTCTTACGACATTATCCTTAGATCCTAATAGAATCACCTCTCGACTCACCCTCGCACATTTAAATTCCTCAACTAAGCTAGTCATAGGTAGTTCTAGTATGCCTTTTCCATATAATGCTACACTACTTAAGCAACGTGGCAAACCTAACCATTTCCTTATTGTTTTATTCAAAATCCTTTCCAACCTCTCAACCTCTGTGATAGGCACCTCATAAATTGTCAGTGGCCATCTAATACGAGGAAGCAAGCCAAACTGGATACACCATAATTTTAATTTTCCTGGTAACAGCGACTTCTCTATTCTATTAATTGCCTGCACCAATTCTGTCTTTAAGATCGCCACCTGCTCCTTATCATTTAATGCTGCACTATACCATCTGCCCAAACTTTTAACTGGCTTCTCCTGTACCGATGGTATACACTCCCCTTCCATACAAAAGCTCTCCTCCACCAACTTGCCTTTAACTATTGATATACTTCTAGATTTATTAGGCTTTACCTTCATCCTAGCCCACCTAAGATTTCCCTGTATTTTTTCCAATAACCGCCGCGTGCAAGGTACTGTCGTTGTTAGTGTTGTCATGTCATCCATGAATGCCCTAATTGGAGGTAGCCGTAACCCATCTCGCAGTCTTTCACCGCCTACCACCCACTTTGAGGCCCTAATTATCACCTCCATGGCCATAGTAAATGCCAAAGGCGAAATGGTGCATCCGGCCATTATACCCATTTCCAACCTTTGCCATGCTGTAACAAATTCTCCTGTATTAAAACATAACTGAATATCCTCAAAGTATGCCTTAACCAGCCTAGTAATATTTGCTGGCACCTGAAAATATTCAAACGCCTTCCATATTAGGCTATGCGGCACGGACCCAAAAGCATTAGCTAGGTCTAAAAACACCACATGTAGGTCCCTACCCTCTCTCTTCGCTGCCTGGATCTGACTCCAGATCATACTACTATGTTCCAAACAACCTGCAAAACCAGGAATCCCTGCCTTTTGAACTGAGGTGTCAATTAATTTATTTGCTTTTAGGTACTCTACTAATCTCCTTGCTACTACACTAAAGAAGATTTTACCTTCTACATTAAGGAGACTTATTGGTCGAAACTGCTCTATCTCCTTGGAATCCTTTTCTTTTGGAATCAGGATGCCCACTGCTCTCCTCCACTCTTTTGGGATAGTTCCTTTTTTCCACATTATGACCATCATTCTCCACAAAAACTTCAGGACATCAGGTGCATTCTTATACACTTGATACGTCACACCATTAGGCCCTGGCGCAGATCCAGCCTTTGCATGGCGAACCACATTTTGCACTTCCTTCCACTTTGGGAGGCTGACATCCATGCAGCCCCCTATTGTGCCCACTGGTGGAATGTCTGCTGGGAGCTCCAACTCCTTGTCCTTATCCTTATCACTATACATACATTCAAAGTACTCTTCTAATACCTTTCTTTCCACATTTAGTCTACCAGACTTCTCTTTGCTAAATAAAGTCTTTACAAACCCAAAGGGATTTCTGAAGAAGGCTGCCCTAGCATGTTCCTTCTTCCTTCTCCTTTTCCTTAACACCTCTGCCCTCCTTAAAGTTGCTAACCTACTCTTCAGATCTCTCTGTAGCCAATTGATACCCTCTTTATCCTCATCCATTGCCCTCTTCCACTGTTTTCTCAGAGCTCTCAACTCCTGGACAAGCCCAGCTATTTCTACCTGTCGCCTAGATTTCACAGACTCTTGCTTTTTTTCCCTCACCTGTACTTTCCCAAACCTAGCCAATCCATACTCATAAATGACTCCACCTAATCTATTCAATTTACTTTCTGCTGACCCTTTCAGACTAGCCAGTAAACCTCTAAGATCATCATTTACGCTTCTCCAGCCTGCTTTATCTACTGCTGCGGGCCATTTTACCTTATTTCTCTGGACAAAACTCTTCTCCTTCGCCAGCCTTCTGCTTCTCACCTGCTGAACCTCAGACTCATCATCCTGTATGTCTTTACTGCAGTTCACTTCCTTAGCAACAGAGGTACTGCTATCCTGCGGGCTGTGGTGTACAACCTGCCGCTGGACTTCACCCGACTGATTCGAACTACTCCGTAAGAAGTACTGTTCAATGCGGTGCCCCTGCACTACCACCTCCAAACATCTCTTCTTACTTTGATGAATCCTCAGCCCTCTAAGTGACGTAACCTTCTTCCATCCACAGACACACTCCTGCATCTCACCTCCTACCGCGGCAGATACCTTTGTGCTAGAGCTTTTTCTCATTGTCGATTCCATTCCAGAGTTCGTAGCCATGTGACCATCCTGTGAGTCATCTTCCACCCCAGCTCTCGCAGACTCAAGGGGTATTGTTTTCTTAAGTCTCTTTGTAGCTCTTAAGGTTGCACGCACACGGATATTTCCGCAAGTGCCGCCATCATGAGTAGCTAGCCCATGACAGCCCCGGTGGGGTCTATTCCCCCTTGTCAGCTGTCTCTCCAAGCTGCCACAAAGACTTTCCTTTGTTGTCAACTGCCCTGTTCGCAGCGGTCACTAGGTAGCCTAGAGAATAGATTATACTTAAACACAGGATAAGATGGTGAAATATCCTATGCCACTCCCATACTCCTCACAAGGCCCTACCGCCCATCTTCTCTCCAACAACCATAACCGTGCATGTTATTAACCAACCAACCACTATTAGAACACTGCAACATCTACAAACTGATACTGGCTCGGCAAGGATCCAGAAGCACAGCGTACTATGTTCATGGTCCATTGCTTCAACTGCCAAGTACTCAGATCATCACATCAACCTGGACTGACCTTCAAACAAAGCAACAACGACATCCTAAACACACACCAGTTGTTTGAGCAGAACACAACAACAGCTACAATCTGATACTGGCTCGGCAAGGATCCAGAATCACAGCGTACTATGTTCATGGTCACTTGCCTCAACTGCCATGTACTCAGACCACAACACAGCCCTAGACAGACCTTCACGCAAAGTAACAGCGACCTTCAAACAAAGCAACAACGACATCCTAAACACACACCAGTTGTTTGAGCAGAACACAACAACAGCTACAATCTGATACTGGCTCGGCAAGGATCCAGAATCACAGCGTACTATGTTCATGGTCACTTGCCTCAACTGCCAAGTACTCAGACCACAACACAGCCCTAGACAGACCTTCACGCAAAGTAACAGCGACGCCCACAACCACTTACAAGCTCTTCACTGGGGTCATCAGGTGGGCACCTCCCTTCGTTGGTGTTTCATTGATTTGAGCCCACAACACCTCCAGGAGGCTCAACGGTGAGGGCTGGCGTCCCAGCCTCACCCCCCTCAAAGCTTGCTGTTCAACCACCTTTTATGTTACCCATTTCACCTTCCCAACGTCTCACTCATAAGACCGGTCAGGCCACCTTTATGGGACATGCCCCCAAGTAGTCTGTGCCCTCTTAATCCACAGCCATTGGCTAGCTCTTTCAGCTACCACCGACAGCTCCTTCACAGCTGATCTTAGCTTTCTCCCTCTAAGGCAGAACTGTGTTAACAACGATGTCATAGATTTAGCCACAAAGCCCCTAGCACCTACTTCTACCGGTCTTATGTGCGCCTGCCATCCGCGTTCTCGCACATTAGCCACCAAGTCAGCGTATTTTAACTTTTTCCTCTCAAATGCTTCATCAACCGCGTCTTCAAATGGAACCGTTAATTCGATAAAGTAAACAATCCGTTTACTTTCCGAGTACAACACCATATCGGGCCTCAATGAAGTTACTGCTATGCACTCCGGAACCTGTAGTTTTCTCCCTATATCTACTAGAAGTTTCCAATCTCGTGCTTCACCCCATCTGCCAACATCAACGGCACTATCGCGTTCTCCTGCACATTTACCCTCCCTCACAAACCTATTTGCGTACCGATTACCAACACTAGTCAATGCATTAACCTCTAAGCGCTTCTTATCAAATAAACACGCTAGCACACTTAGAACTTGATTATGCCTCCATGTATATCGCCCCTGTGACAAACTAACATGGCATGCGGACAAAATGTGCTTTAGCGAGGCAACTCCCGTGCACAACTTACATTTAGGATCTTCACCTACCCACTGTGCGAGGTTTTGAGGAGTTGGAAGGACATCATATGTTGCTCCAAGTAGAAACTTGATGCGCCCCGCGTCCATCGCCCAAATTTCCTGCCAGGTGAGCCGCCTATTTTCTACACTCTGCCAACGAAGCCATTGGCCTTGTTTTGCCTGAGACGCTGCTAATGCACGTCGAGCATCTTCTTCCTGTTCCCTTATAAAACTCACTACCATTCGCCTTCTCTCTGGTGACGTGGCTTTATTAAATGTTTTCCATGAGTCACCTGATCCAAAGCCCGCTTTTCCACATTGGACATAGCCTACTATATCGCGCAACACTAACGCGCTTTCGGCCGCTTGCGCCGCTACCCGTGGATTCCACTTCCTCCCTACCTTAGCCACTGATGCTGCTGTTCTTACGACATTATCCTTAGATCCTAATAGAATCACCTCTCGACTCACCCTCGCACATTTAAATTCCTCAACTAAGCTAGTCATAGGTAGTTCTAGTATGCCTTTTCCATATAATGCTACACTACTTAAACAACGTGGCAAACCTAACCATTTCCTTATTGTTTTATTCAAAATCCTTTCCAACCTCTCAACCTCTGTGATAGGCACCTCATAAATTGTCAGTGGCCATCTAATACGAGGAAGCAAGCCAAACTGGATACACCATAATTTTAATTTTCCTGGTAACAGCGACTTCTCTATTCTATTAATTGCCTGCACCAATTCTGTCTTTAAGATCGCCACCTGCTCCTTATCATTTAATGCTGCACTATACCATCTGCCCAAACTTTTAACTGGCTTCTCCTGTACCGATGGTATACACTCCCCTTCCATACAAAAGCTCTCCTCCACCAACTTGCCTTTAACTATTGATATACTTCTAGATTTATTAGGCTTTACCTTCATCCTAGCCCACCTAAGATTTCCCTGTATTTTTTCCAATAACCGCCGCGTGCAAGGTACTGTCGTTGTTAGTGTTGTCATGTCATCCATGAATGCCCTAATTGGAGGTAGCCGTAACCCATCTCGCAGTCTTTCACCGCCTACCACCCACTTTGAGGCCCTAATTATCACCTCCATGGCCATAGTAAATGCCAAAGGCGAAATGGTGCATCCGGCCATTATACCCATTTCCAACCTTTGCCATGCTGTAACAAATTCTCCTGTATTAAAACATAACTGAATATCCTCAAAGTATGCCTTAACCAGCCTAGTAATATTTGCTGGCACCTGAAAATATTCTATTCTTCTATTTATTTATTTATTTAACTTTAACTTATATATGAGTTTATTATTAGGCTGGTCCTGCGAGTGTCAGTTACTGTAGAGCTGCAGCTATGATTCTAGTACTGATCTTGCTCCCCCTTTTTGATGTTTTCAGGCTTTATACTTTATTCATTGAGTTTCAGTGGGTATCACGATCTTTTACTTTCACCTGCTACTTCAAAGCCAGAAGCACTAAACCCCTAAACTTTATCTCCAGGCAGCTGGCCCATGGAAAGCTGCCGTGTTCTTCCCATTTTGGTTCCCTCTTCCTCCTCACACTCTTCATCCCCCAGCTTTTACCCCCATTATCCGCATGGCTTTTACCCCCATTATCCGCATGGCTTTTACCCCCATTATCCACAGGCTTTTACCCCTTTTAGTTTTTAGGTCTCCCGGGCTTCTCAAGCTAGAAACGCCAAACCAAACATTTTCTGTAAATCTCACACTCGCCCTCAACATAGTGCTGGCACCCATCACCAGCACTTTTCAACCAAAGGTGTGTTACAGCTTGGATTACGGACCTTGCTAACTACGCTCTACTCTTTGGTCCTCCACACCTTTCCGCTTCTCGCTCCAGCGCATAAATGGGCGATATTCGTATATCCTTCAGCTCGTTTACTTAGTTCTAGTGTTAGCTGTGCTTAGTCACAACTTTTGACTTATGTTTTACAATTTCCAAGCTAGAGTCAAAGCTAGCATGCCTGTGCTAAAGCGCCTCTCGAGGCCCTTTACAAATTCTCCTTTTCACTTACATGTCTTCTCCATTCAGTGCTTGCGTCATATATCCTTGAAGACGCCCATGTGTATTTTATATATCAGTATGAATGCACCAGTAATTGCTGGGTAGTATACATTATGATTGGCTATATTATGTATACAACTTGCTGTTTTATGAAGTTGATTGGCTATATTGTCTGTGTGGCTGGGTATACCATTGGCTCTGATGAGGAGTATTCTATGTGCAGTTGGTAGTATTACAGAAGAGGGTGTAATGCCAGAAAGCTGCTTGTGGTGACTGTGTTTGCACTGTGCAGAGATATCTGCACCTGCTGTATTTACTGGCATTGAAAGACCACCGGTCGGCCTAGAACACACCCCCACCAACCCCCACCAACCCCCCACCGCTCTCCTGTGCACTGGCCTTTTTGTTTACTTCCTTTAAAAAAAATAAAAGATCTCTGCTGCGTCTCTGCACCCTTTAGGGTTTGACACGTCAGAGGAAATTACCATGTCACAAAGCACATCATTATCAATAGAATAAGTGTTAGCGTGGTGTGTTTTGACGGTTATGGTGTGGAGACACTCCCGCGGGGGGCCTGGGGCCCCACCCCTTTCTCTGCTCTCTTTGATGAACAAGTGAGCCAGGGACACACAGGTGGCAGGGCTGCTTAATGAGGTGCTCACTCTCTCTTTCTCTGTCTCTCTCTTTTCTTTTAATGGGCAGTAATGGGGGGATGTCAGTGTGTCGTTAGCTGTACATCTATTCTTATTAGAACTGAGTAATGTGTGTGTGTGTGATGTGTGTGAGTGTGTGTGTGTGTGTGTGTGTGTGTGTGTGTGTACATTCTAGTACTGATAAAATCTAGTAGGTAGTGATAGAAGGTGTATAATTACCTCTATAGACATACAGCAGTATCTCTCTCTTTCTCACACACACTCACATACTCAGGCAAGAGTGATTGTGTTTGTAAACCCTTGGGAAATATATGAACTTCTGAATGGTTCCTAAATTGATCTGATATTCACATAAAGCATAATAATAAAAATTGCTGTATTTATAAGAACACATATCAAGACTGATTGGGCCATTCTATAATACAGAGTTAGTTTGAACTACTGTGTTGTCCCACCACCATGCTTCACAGCTGGGATGAGGTTTTGGGCTTCCGATTTGTGCACCATAATCAAAATGTTTCTCTGGTCTCATTGGTCCACATTGTTCCACTGACGCCGTGGAACATGCGCTCGACATTTAGTAAACTTACGCAGACAGCGATTTTATTCCTCTGTTTTTAAGAGCAGTGGTTTCTATGGTAACCTCCCATTAAAACCATGAGCTCAGACGTTCTCAAGCCCGGGAGAGGCCTGCAGACCCCTGGTGTCCAGGCAGGGTCCGTTGTCGTCGTGTCTGAAGGCTCTACTGCCTGTCCTTGTACCTGTCTTCACAGCCATGCCCTCTCCTATTTCAAGGAAGGAGGAGGCGATTTTCTTCAGTCCGTAAACTACCCGGCCGACTGAGGAGGCATACGGTGATGCAAAACGAAGTGTGCGCTGTTTGCTAATTAAGACTGGGGATCTTCATGCCAAAAAGACAGAAAATTCCAAACTTTTTCTCACAACTGGGTGTACACACACACACACACACATATGACTAACCACGGAGCCCCCGTGTAATGGGTAGTGTAAAGAGCTTAATTTAGAGCTTTCAGTGGGCCATTCTGAGAAGAATGCCACTTACCTGGGTTAAGCCTCTAATCTGTGACTAAAGGCTGCTTAGACTTTCTCCTCTTTCTGGGTAATTACTCTCATATAGTTAAACCCACACAGATCATTCTATCTCTCCTGGAGTGCTAAGCTGTCACTCTTGTTCTCACACTCTCTCTATGATACCAGTGTGAGTGCTTCTGTTTCATCAATCCCAAATCAACTGTCCCATTACAGCAATATTGGAGAAGGCATGTCATTATGAAGGCCCTCAAATGGATCAATATTAAAGAATGCTGATGAATGTTACTTAATTTAGTTTTTAATATTTTCCTCCCAAATTGGCATAATGCATTATGCGTATTTCATATGAGGGTTCATATACATTATGAACACATCTGTCAGTATGTGTCTGTGTGTCTTAACAGAATCACTGTCACTACTTATAAACTAAGGAAATATGTCTCATCAAAGGCACAAAAACAGAGGGAGGTAGTGTGTAGATAAGTGAATGACCAACTGTCCATTGATTATTTATGCACAGAATAATGTCTGACTCAGTCTCCCAGAATACATCTTGGTCAGTTCAGACTGGCATAACTCACCGACGTTCTTACAGAAACCTTCGCATGATCGTGGGTGAGCAACTGAACAAGGCACAGACATGCAGACATGGTTTTCATCAGAACCAGGAAGACTGATCGTGTCCTACCTGGGTTGTCCTGAGCTTGCAGAGCATCGATTGGTGTAAACAGTTGTATTTGGACAAGTTATTGAGTTTCTCCTCACAGATCAGGGACCATACCAGAGTGGAACCTTGAGAGGAATCCCTGTCCAAATTACATTCAAGTACCTAGGATAGATAGTGTGTGTGTGTGTGTGTGTGTGTGTGGGGGGGGGGGGGGGGGGGACAGAGAGGAAGAGAGAGAAAGAGAAAGAGAGAGAGAGATAAGAGAGAGAGAGAGAGAGAGAGAGAGAGAGAGAGAGAGACAGTCTGCATTCACACTCAGTGTGAACATTAATCATCTTCATGACTGGAACTCCAGTCCTGGAGTCTGTAAGACACTGAGTTAGTATGATGAACATTAGACTGACAGTTAGGACATCCAGATGTTCCCACCACAGGACGGTGTGAACGGCACAAGGGATGATCAGCAGTACTATAGCCCAGTTTGAACACTGACTCCAAAGGCCTTTGATGTCGTGTCATGACTAGAGGACGTGTGTGAAAATATTTCATGAATTGGTTTGTATTTGTGCATCTGTAAAAGTGTTTCTGTGAATGAGCTCATGTCTGGCTGCAAGTGCATACTCTCCCACCCCCACCACCACCACCACCACCACCACCACGACCCCCACCACCACCACCACCTCTACCACCACCACCCCCACCCCCACCACCACCACCACCCCCTTCTCCCAGTCCTCTGCATCCTTTGATCAGAGCTCACCTGATTACATTGTCAAATCTACTAACCAAGAGCCACTGCCTTCTCACCTCAAGATGCAATAGTGGTCAAGTTTTGTGGTAGCGAGAGTTAATGTTCAACTCGGCACAGATTATGAAGCCTTACTAAACTTGCTGTCAAATTTAAGCATTCCTGCTTTGCTAATTGATTTTATTGTCTAAGAGAATAATGTGTGATTATTCAGGGCCGTGTATGTTAATTTGTCTTTCACTGCCTCTCTCCCAATCTCACTAAGCTTCCACGGTCTCCTAAAAGTGGGTCATCTTTAACAAACAGCCTTCCACAACTAAAGCGATAGCTTCGGTCCTCAAGCATGCCAGACTTTGGCGCTGACACTAACACACGGGTGCTCGTCCTGCCGCACGACTAGTCTCCTAGTAACGGTTCCCAACAATCGCTTTGTTTGTCTCTGGTTTGGGCTCCGTGGACATTGAGTACTTGACACATCAGTGGGACACGGCAACTGGAGAAACTCCAATTTATAGTGTGAGGACAAAAGGCAGGGTTTCTCCTATCTGACGCTGAGACACGGATCAGCTGCTGAAAATCCACAGAAGTGGCTTGAATCGTGTTGTTATCGGGGATTAAGATAGGTGTCGACATAAATCCCACAACAGTCTGGATATTTCGAGCAATTCATTGCACTGCTGCCGTTAGTTTCCTGAATCTAATGCCAAATAATAGGTCTGTGCGTCTGTTGGGCACTCTGTTGGGAGAAAGCGAAAAAAAACAACAAAAACCGCATTGCATCAACTGCCATTTTATCTATCACACTGAGCAAGAAAAATATTTATTGTATCCTGACAACAGAGTTCACATATATGTTTTGTGTGTGGACCCATCAGACACGTTTGTATGCACTTTCTGTGGTTTTGTGTGTAGTACAAAAATCCACTCAACCTCCCCGAATCCACTTTGATCAGACTAGACTGGTACATCTTTGCTATCTTTATTACACATTTACAAACTCTCTTCTCTCTCTCTCTCTCTCTCTCTCTCTCTCTCTCTCTCTCTCTCTCTCTCTCTCTCTCTCTCTCTCTCTCTTTCTCTCTCTCTCTTTCAAACACACAGAAGTACAATTTGCAAATTGTTGATCTGAGGGAGGCCGTCTGGGCAAGTCCATGGAGAGATACTGGCTTGCTTATGAAACTGGATGCTGGGGTTTACAAAAGAGGCCAGTAACAGTGTCTGGTCTCTGCAGTCATCAAACCGCTGAATCAACAAGACACAGACACATATTAATAGACTGCAGGGCTAACACCATACAGAACACCCGGTCCTGGAGGAGTTGATTATAAGATGTCTGTTGGTTGCGTAGTTGATTGCTTTGTTAAATTGTT
>NC_135231.1:3414196-3469196 GCF_052324685.1 Brachyhypopomus gauderio | reverse complement strand
CACACACACACACACACACACACACACACACACACACACACACACACACACACACACACACACACACACACACACTGTCCCACTCTAGCTAATACAAATGCTGTCACATATTCTCCCAAATGCACTCACCCACACATGCTCCCGCTCAAATGCTCTTGCTTGTTTTCCCACACTCACACATTCACAAACAAAAAAAAAGAAAATCCTAGTTAAACAGCATACAGCCATATCCTGTTGTAGAAAATAAACCTGAAAATATGCTTTAATCAGATGAAAAATGAATAGCAAGCCTAGGTAAACTGAGCAAATGCCTATAAGGGCGGAGAGACGACCCTGTCCTTTAATTAGGAGACCTTTCTGGCCCCACCCACACTATTAGCATGCTCACTGAATAAACCCTGCAGGCATCATCCTTGTCATAGCCCACCTCTGCATAAAAAATATGCAGATTTTAGTAGAGTTTTCTTTAGTTAATTCATTATATTTCCCTATTTGAGCTTCCTTTCAATCCTTTAATTCATGTTTTTGAGATTGGGTAATAGATGGTATCATAATTTTATTTTGATGTAATTAATGTGATGTAATTAATGGTGGCATAGAGTGATGGAGGAAGAATGAACTCATGGTCCTCTGCTTGGTGTAGGTTTACAGTGCTTGAGTCTTGAAGTCGACAGGCTCCCCACGGGTCTCTGGCAGGTTCTCTCTCTCTGGGGGTTGGCTGCCCTTGAGGATAGCTATCCTCTCAGAAAGGCCCCGCATTCGGGGAAACAGCATAAAATCATAGAAGATAGCACCCATAGCACCACCAATCATGGGCCCCACCCAGTATACCTACAAAGAAACACACACACACACACATACCCACACATACCCACACTTGAGCATTTTGTACATTAACTAATGTTGCAGTAAAGACTGCAGAAGCCATTTGATACTGCTTCCTCTCACTCACCCAGTGGTTCACAAAATTCCTCATGAGAAGAGCAGGTGCAAAGGACCTAGCCGGATTCATGCCAGCTCCAGTGTAGTACATCTAAGCACAGACAAACAGTCTAGACAACACCTTTCTTTCGTATTTTTACCCTCTCCCTCTCACAGTAACGCTCTCTCTCTCTCTCTCTCTCTCTCTCTCTCTCTCTCTCTCTTCTCACCCCCATCAGGTGGCCCATAGTGACACAGAAACCGATGGAGAGAGCGGCTGAGCCCACACGCCCGGTTCTCCTCTCATCAGTCACAGCAAAGATACAGATGACCATCTGCATGGTGAGGAAGACCTCCACGGTGGTGGCCATGCCCACGCTGACTCCAGGCTGCAGCTGTGAGTCGGGAGGGATGATCGAACACAAATCACTACTCCATCAGCTTGTTTTCATGTGCTTCTAGTAGCACCACAGACATGTGATGGATACATAAAAAATATATTATAATTATTATATTATATTATATTATAATTCTGCACTGTAGAACAAAACATTTTAGAGAAAAGCCTAAATCCAGATAAATCGAGTTTCAAGTCTCATATCAATAGCAATGACATGAGTCTTAAGTAATTAATGACTATTGAATATTTATCCGGAAAACAAGCTCAGCAGAATAATAAGAATCGAGGCTTATTTCCAGTATTTCAGCATTTAGAAAGTGCAGATGTGCCTGTGACATCATGGATTATATGCATTCATCTGTAAGAGAAACAAAGTTGTTAAGCTGATACATGATTCTCCCCTTAGCCTTTACTCACCGCGTTAAGTGCCATGGTGCCTCTCATGTTGCCGGGCGTGACCGCGTAGAGAACGGCGGCGCCTGCCGTGGCCCCCAAACACTGGGCGCACATGTAGACGGCAGCGCGGAGCAGAGACAGCTGGGAGGCCAGCAGGCAGGCGAAGGTGACGGCTGGGTTGATGTGGCCGCCGCTGACGTGGCCGATGGACTGGACGAGCGTGGCGGCGGCGAAGCCAAAGCAGATGGCGGTGTGGAAGACGTGCGTGGCGGCGGCGAAGCCAAAGCAGATGGCGGTGTGGAAGACGTGATAGGGGCCCGTGGTCCAGCGCAGCGCAGCGCCCATGCCGAAGAACACGAAGAACATGGTGCCAAAGAATTCGGCGAACACGGCTCGCCAGAACGGCACCGAACGCAACTCCCACCACATTATGGGAAGCGGAGAGGTCGGAAATCAGAAAATGTCACTGAGGTGACAACTGGCTGTAGTGGTTCAGAAAGGTTAGAAACAACAGAAGTTCTTGATGAAAAAATAGTATAGCTTTTTAGCAGGAAAAAACACATTTTTTTTAAAGCTGCAAAAAAACACACATTGTCACTCACTTGTAAGCTCTTCACCACACCTGCAGCTTCACCTGCACCACACCGTACCTGTCAAAGTGGCATGAGGCAGTCGCCTGATTGGATGTGTGTTGGCGAGGATTAGACAGTTTGTCAAGGGAATCTGTACATTGATGCTAGACTAACAAGCTACAGGTTTGACGGTTTGACTGTTAGAAAACACAGAGAAGAAAATACAGCGCATAGAAGATCTGGTCTGATGGGGTGTAGAGGGGCCACAGGAGGTATTTATAACAGCCTGGGGTTAGAGCATGACGATATAATCCCTTCAGGAGGCAGAGGTGCAAGGAGGCACCTCCCATGTCAAATAAACCTAAGTGACAGAACAGAATTACAGTGAAATCAGAAAAAAGCTGTGCTTAAGTAATGTAATGGCGAAAGAAGAGACATTTGTGGTAATAGGAGAGAAATGTCAGCTATGAGATTCATGTTGCTTCATGTTGTCATGAGTCTTAAAACTCAGTAACCAATTTGAGGGAATAGTCATGAAGAAGTGTTGAGGACATGCAACGTTTCTTATGTATCTTTCCATTGTAGTTATTTGGCTATTAAATATGCATCCTAGATTTCAGTAGTTTCACATGGCATCTGTCATTTTAAGGGTTTCATAAATCTACCTACAAAATATCATGTTTATTTATGGACAATATCTGATCAAATGTCATTTTCCTAACAAAAATGTCAACACAGAAAGATCACGTTTAAATTTGAGACCCAGTGAAGCCCTCAAACCAGAACATCTCAGTCTGTGCACAATGTGAGCTTTCTGTTTCTAGCAGTCTCTGGCTTGTTAAGAACAGAAGTGATTAGGCAGAGATTTGTATTGTGAGGGCAGGCCCCACTGCAGTCACCTAAAGCCCTCAAAAATCCCCCACTGCCGGGAGGGGTAAGAGTGAATAAAGATAGCTGACCTCATCTGTTTTACACTCACTGTGATGCACATGGAAGAATCATGGCCACCACAAAATGATGCAAAAAAACTGCAATGATGCACTGTTGTTGCAATCTGAGCTAATGTATGACAACATTCATGTCTGATTATACATGTATGTGTGGAGTATGTCTGGAGAGATGAGGTGAACATGATTAAGATGATTATTAAACAGTATTGTTAATGTAAAATAAATCATGAATCAGTTGTAAGATAATATACGGTAATCTTATATGTTCTATGTTTCAGTTACATTGACATTCAAACAATTCCATGTTTTATGTGTAAACTCTAAATATTTATTTTTTACAAACAGAACAAGAACGCACTTCTTAGAAAACAGATATATCTATTAATCTATATAATTGTACAAAATAATTAATACATAATATATTATCTTTATACTTCAATTTTAGGTCAGTAAATTAGTCAACGAGATCAATATGAACAGAAAGCAGTTATTTCAAAGAATAACCCACACAGTGGTTACAGAACTGTAGTCTAAATGTTCATTAGGCTTTAAATGTTCACTACATGTTTTTATTAATTTATTTTCACACTAGATCATTTAAAAAGCACAATGATAGGAGCTAATTTACAATTTATTTACGCTTGAAGAAATGTCAGTATTCCCATTCAGTGGACGTGTCACATGGTTCAGTTATGTTCAAGTTTGTTGGTCTGCTTGGCCCTCATAGCCGTTTGTGTGACAGTGGACAGAGAAGAACGAGACACACTGGCAGTCTCGACTATTTCGATGTCTTTACATGTGAGACACGCCACCAGTTTCTGCCTTGAGGCGGTCGGAGCAAAAAAGAACTCGTGAGAAACACCAGCCAGAATTGCACCCAGCACCGGCCCAATCCAGTAAACCTGTGTGGTGGAGAATGAGTACAGGTGAATAAAATAAAAAAAGCTTGGGCATTCATGTATTTAAAAAAAATCATGACTTTATTTACTTATTTACTCACCCAGTGATGTTCCCAGAATCCAACTATAATGGCAGGCCCGAGAGATCGAGCAGGGTTCATGCTGCCTCCAGAAATTCTACCCTGTGTACAGAATATTCCCAGATTCACTTTCAGGAACACGTGTAGAAATGCATGCAGGAATATCGCTTAACTCACAGCTGTGAAAATGCCAGCAGACAGGGAGCAGCCAATGGCCAAGTTTCCAGGTTCGCTCCCCTCTCGCCTTCGCTGATCCTCCACAGAGAAGATGGTGAAGACCAGCTGAAATGTGGCCAGTATCTCTGTGCCCAAAGCCTGCCCGGCATTCACCTCTGTGGGAACCTGTGGAGTGTGAGTGTATGTAAGAGAGAATCATCTGAATTATTACACTGGGCAGGCAAAGGCAGAGTCAAAAGAAAGTAAATTTAACAATATCTTTAACATGAAATCCATAAAATAGGCAGGGGTAAATACCAAAAGGGACAAACAAAACCAGGCAGACTAAACAGAAGAGACAGTAAAAAAAAATGGGGAAACCAGAGACAAATCCAAAACCAGTGAAATGATCTAGGAGAGGCAGGTGTGCCGGGCCTCACTAGTGATAATCACAAATATATATGTAGGGAACACCAGCAATATCAGTTTATCAGAATTGAATATAATTTTAAATATTCTAACATTATTAAAATGTATACTCTCACGTTCCAGTCCTTAAACGTGCCTGCCATTTCAGACTAGTCTAGCTGCCAACTCTTGGTCCAATTTTTCCAATTTATTTATTGATGTATTATTTCCTGGATGGATAGCATACCCAGCTTGGATGTTAACAGACAGTGATTCTGGTTTTGTCTAGTTATCACCATCACTAAACCTGCTCTCTGAACCGTAGAACCATACCTTGTTGACGTAGATGTCAGCTGTGGATTTCAGGGGTAGGACCAAGCAGAGGATCCCAGCCCCTAGAGTGGCACCTAAGCACTGGGCAATGACGTAGACCACGGCCCTTAATGTGTCCAGTCTCCTTGTAGCCAGTAAAGCCAGAGTCACAGCAGGGTTCACCTAAAGTCAAAGAAGAATCAGTGATCATGAGGCCAAAAGCCTTCGGTGCACTGATCACCCATGCAAACTGCTAGTGGAACAGCAGAGGTTTGAACTCCTCACCTGAGCCCCACTGATCTCTCCAAAACAGTGTCCCAGGCCCACTGCCGCCATTCCTGCAGCTAGTGCTGGGTACAGCGGTCCAGAGGAAGTGCCCTCAGGACCCGGCATTGAGGAGCCCAAAACAGCTGACACGAACACCAGGGAGCCAAGGATCTCGGCGAGTATGCTCCGCCAAAACTGACGGCTTCTGACCTCCTGGTTCATGAAGGTTGATTTGTGTTAAAGTGAGAAGGAAATATAGGGATGGACAATAGAACACCAGGGTTGCCAACTTTTCAAGATCACTTGGAGTGAGATTTGAACCTGGGGGGGGGGGGGGGGGCGAACATAAATTGTTACGGGGGGGTTTGGCGCCAGACCGAACTAGTAACTCATTGAGAGCGTGTGAAGATGTTAAGAAAAGTACTATCATCAGAAAAATATATAGATTTTATGTAGCATTTTTAAAATTTATTTTATTTTATTTTTATTTTTAGCAGACTTGCTAGAAGAGGACATTTTTACAAAAGTTAGGGTTAGTTTTGTGATAATGGAAGTGATTTCTTAACAAACAGAACTTTTATGTAACTTTGAAAATATATATTTCTAAATTCTTAAAATTCAGAAGTAGTACGAAGCAGAGTGACACTGCACATTACACAACCACTGTTGTAGCGTAACTGTAACCTTGTTGTAGTGTGACAGTATTTAATGCACTCATACGCTGTACTTACTCTGTGGGCATATACATGCTATTTCAAATTAATTGTTGAACATTGTTAATCAGTATACCCTGTAATTACATGTATATTTGCAACATTACACAGTAAGAAGCGATATGACGGACATTCCAACAAAATCATCATTATAAAGGACCAATGCATAATACGCAATGCACCAAAATGTTTTATCCATTTATGTTTCATCTTAGAAACTGCAATATTCATATCGAAAATTCTAATAATTAATCATTAGATTTAACAAAGCTTTTGTCTGAAATCTTTCTTAACAGAAAATAATTGACTATATATGTTAATTTCCCTGAACATATCAGCCAATATAAACAGCACTATTTATTTATTATTTTTTAAACTGACTTAACGGGGGAATGAGAGAATCTTAAGGACACAGGTTATAGGTTTTCCTACTGAAAATATTTTGATTATTCAATCTATATGCAGAAAGCTGCCCCATTTCTTCTAGGATAGAGAAAGACAAAAAGCCTTTCAACAACTTAATCTCAAGCTTCCATCAATTTTGTTCAAAAGAAGAAAACTTTTATAATCTACATCACATTACAATCAAACTGATTGTAAATAACTAAAATTGCTTTGGTTAAATATTAAAATATAACCAAAATCAGTGGTGAGGTATTCGCCCTTACCTCACGCAGAGTCATGTCAAGCCCAGTTTGGTTATCCGTCTGTGTGTTTATTTGTGTGTTTGTGCATGTGTACCAAATAAGAGAAGTGCTAATTAATTCCACTGAAGAGACCTAAGGGTGTCCGAACATAGAGACCACCCCTCGTCTCCATCAATGCCTTCAAGACCTCCCAGTTTCTGTTTCCCATCATTATAGGACATCAGCACAGCTTTCAAATCAACAAACTCTACCTAAAACACTTTTGGAAAAAATATTTTAATCTGGTAAATTTCACAATAAGGCACAGTGCTCACAAAAAGCTCACACAATGTTAATCAAAGCCAGTCATAATTTTAAAAGTGTGTTCAGTAGATAATTACTATTAGGTATGAATGTGTGGTGAATATAGTCAGTTTTTAGTCTAAACACTTTTTAATTTGAACTATTAAAAAGGCATTGTTTAAAAATAAATAACTTTTCATACATATCACTCTATGTCTAATTCTATTGAACCTAAAATTTGCATCTCCCACATACACGTATGCACACACTCCACCCTCTCTTCCCTTTCATCATCCCACTTGTAAGGTGCTGTTATTGTTCTCATGGCAACAGCCTCTTTGGTGCAATGTGGTTGCCATGACTGCTTTTGTGAGGTTTCAGTATTGGATGGTTCCATTTAGTGGAATTTTTAATTAGATATACGTGCAGTGAACACATTTGACTCAGTGGCCCAAAGACAAGGAGAGACCTGCATGATTAACATCACCATCAGTTTATAGCGCAGCAAGAGGAGAAGATCATGAAAAGGTGATGAAATGGGACCATTTCAAAGACTTCTGACTTATTTTATTCAAACAGGAAGTAGATGAGGAAAGCAAATATTACCTTGTGAAATTGTAACATTTAGCTTAGTGACATATTTGACTGACAATATATCAAAAGTATGACATGGAAATGCTCATCGTTCTTCGTGAATACTTTGAGGATGCAGAGACGAGTAGCATAAAATATACTTGGTTTATTTATGACAGTTGATATAGCGAGTAGCGCTAGTCACACATGAAACATAAGAACATGTACTGGACTCGAGCAGGGGACAACACTAACTCACACAACATATAATCAACACATAATGAGCACTGCGTGTAATGCATTAGACCATATAGATCAATGCATTAGACTAACAAGACGGGTGAACGCATACACAGCCACACCCACAGTAAGTACATGCACGCGGACTACACTATGGCTCTGTTCAAAATAGCCTACTACATATTGGATACTGCATACTGGACTCAGTATATACTGGATACTGCATACTGGTCCTCGTAGTAGTATGCAGTACAGTTACCAGTATGCGACAAAAGCAAAGAATACTACGGGGTCATGTGAACGTAGCGTTGCATGATTGGATGCAGTACACCACAGTACTGTTTGCGTACTGTAATATTTTGCGGAAGTACTAGGTCATCCGGGTACTGGAAATTTTCATTTTGGTCACATACTGCATACGGCATACTGATTTGGGGCTCGATCAGTATGCCAGTAGTATGTAGTAGGCTATTTCGAACAGAGCCATACACACGAAAGGAGGGCTCCGGGGTGACGTAATTATGTTACGAAGCTTTATAGAAATTGTATTTCTATAGTAATTAACATTAGGACTGTATCTAGGTCCTGGTCCAATATTAGATATTAAATGGCTAATATAAATGACAATTTTTTCTTTTTTAATTTAATTTTTTTAATTATTTTATACATATTATTAAAGAGCAACACCAACAGCTTTTTAGTTCCACCTTCCTTCCCTGTGGTCTTCCTGGTTTCTGAGCACTGATTGTGCCCTTATTCAGAATAAGGGCACAATGGAGTCAACTATTGCAATGTCTCAGCTGAACTACCCCATTTACTGGCAATTTGTGGGGCAGCGATCACCTCTTTTGTAGGGATGAGCTGAGTGTATAAGCTAGAGGGGTAGAAACATGCTGATGTGGGGCATCTTTTTATGAGGGCATTTCAAAGACAGAATGCTGACACCACACACACAAACACACACACACACACAGCAGCAGCTAGAAACACACAATATACATCATCAAGGGATGCCAAGAGAAGGGGGTGTGGTGAAGGCAGTGTGGGCCCATCAACCGCCAGGCAGCTTGAACTGTAGCTAGTATACCCAACAAGACTATGAATTTCCACTTCTAAGCTCTGATGTTAGACTGAGAAGCTCCAGCTGGAGCAAACAGCTGTGCTTGGCCAGTGCCATGTGCTACAGAAATGGCATTCCAGGAAGCAGATCCCAAAATGCCCCAGAGGCCACCTGTTGCTCAGAGGCCCAGGCATGAATATAAATATATATATATAGATCAATACATGGATTTCTATCCACAGTATTGCAGTAGAGTAAACATTTTCTGAAGCTTTTTCGTAGTTTGTCAGTCGCACACCTAGACAGAAGGAGAAGGAGCAGTCTCTCTACTGACGTGGTTTTATTTCACCTAGACAGAAGGAGAAGGAGCAGTCTCTCTACTGACGTGGTTTTATTTCACCTAGACAGAAGGAGAAGGAGCAGTCTCTCTACTGACGTGGTTTTATTTCTTACAGTACATTCTACAGATGCACATGTGTTACATCACCTTGAAACAACATGGTCATTTAATGCCGCCTCTTAAAAACGATATTGGTCCTAAAAATATAGAAAGGAACAAATTTAAAGTCACAAAAACTGTACATTATTAAAAATTCACTAAACACCACACTTGGTTGTATGTTTTAGTACTTTTTTCTTTTAATCTCATCACTCTTATAGAAAAAAAAAAGTCCCTTTTGTGTTGCTATGAACACAGTGACATATGCATGTTGTTACGCAGGACAACTTCAGTGTAAGAAACTACATTAAATTAACATGTAGAACTAAACTTTCACCACCTCATGTCTTAAGAGGAAACCATGCTGCTATACAACCTCAGCACCCTATTATCTTGTATCTAATTACAGTCAACAGAAAACCTTCAGTGGGATTGTGGAAGGAGTAATGCAACAATTAGCATTACATTCGTTTTGGATATTTTATTGTGGTTTCAACAGGCCCCCCAAACAATTCTAACATGGCTAACACTGAATAAAACCTTAACTTCGTATAGCCTTTATTAAAAGTTAGCCATGGAAAAAATCAAACCGAGAACTGTTATCTGCTACTGACAGTAGTGACTTTGTATTTCAGTCAAAATGGGGCATGTCATAAGGTACAGTGAATGTCTTTCAGAGAAAGTATTTAAGATTCAGGTTGCAACACACCCATGTCCACACTTTGTAACAGTCTTCGAATGTATATTCCTATGCATGGATGTAGAGGTTCTTAAAAATGTCCAAGGAAATGTTTTTTTTTTGTTTTTTTGTTTTTTTTTAAACGAAAGAACATCTGATCCGATTCTTCCAAAGAAGAAAAAGTATCGCTAAACACGATATCTAAACTCTGTGCTCCAAATGTATACACGTAACCTTTCCACTCACAACAATAATCAATCAGTCAGTCTAGTACACACTACGCATACATAAAGGCAAAATAAAACTGCTACATCAATGTAGCGGAGTAAAATAAAAAAAATAAAAAAGTGGCCGTCTTTCAGTGCTATTAAGTATTTTGCTGTTTCCATGACACCTTGATTTTTCTAATAAACAATTGAGGTTTAATGGTAAAGAAAAAAAAAAAAGTAATTTACGCAACTCATCCAGGAGGCAACACCAAAGCTCTACAACAAGCAAGGGAAAGGGCTGTTGGAAAATACAGGACATAGAATATCACAGAGAGTAAATGTTCCTTGTTTATTACTGGCCATTTCATGAGTCATCTACACATCTCTATGATGTGATCTGTACATGTTCACTACAGGCTATTGCTATTAAATAATCCCAGCTATTCAGTTTTTTCTGTCTTTTTAAGTATATAGAATATATAATAAAAATATACTGAGGAAAAAAATTTCTAG
The DNA here is from genome assembly GCF_052324685.1 of Brachyhypopomus gauderio. Taxonomy (NCBI): domain Eukaryota; kingdom Metazoa; phylum Chordata; class Actinopteri; order Gymnotiformes; family Hypopomidae; genus Brachyhypopomus; species Brachyhypopomus gauderio. Next base: position 3,458,480 of record NC_135231.1, on the reverse strand, counting down.
ACTTGAGATCACACTACATTAATATGGTCGACCGAAGGGGTAATCCCTGTAAGATAAAATGACACAGAAGGCTTTGTGGAAAATTTGATATGCTTGTAGTCAGGTAGATGCTTGACGATAAAAAATCTGAACCAGTTTATGAGTATCATAGTATTGTAGCCCCACCCTCTTAAAGGCCCAGGAACCAATGTGACATGAAGCCGTCGGCTGGAGTAATGATTAAAAGACATGGAATTAGAAATTAGGAATTAACGCTATGCACCCAAGCAAAAATGAAAAAAAAGGAAAGAAAAAAACAACACAAACCAGGCTGCAATGGAACAGAACAAATCTATACATGTATCTACACTTATTTATACAGAGGATTGGAGACGTCTCCAGAGTCTTGGTAGTAATCAGCAACAGGGAGGACGTGGTATTCAGTCCATCTTTAATGGTAGTCCGATGGCAGTCCACTATTTGTCACTGGTTGAATAGAACTCTGCCCAGCGGCTCTCGAAGAAACGCCTCATCGAGTGACCAGCCATGCCCACCTCGGAGGAGTCTTCATTAAAGAGTTCGCAGTTGTTAAAGACCAGCTGTGCATCTGCAGCAAACTCATCACAACTACAATACCTGCAACACAAGAAAGATCCACTTACTGAGCAGGTGCTCCAATAGAGCAACATATGGCAATATTTTACAGAAATCATCATCATCATCATCATCATCATAAGGTTAGGCCTAAATTCCAAATGTTTTCTGTCCAATGGGGAGGCACTCCTCCCTGTAGCCATTACCCTCCCTGTAGAAGCCTTTCCCGCATTGTGAGGAAGTCCATAGGATTCTTGATGATACGTCGGTATCCGGGCACCAGTCGTGGGTTGACGGGCTCCAGGAAAGGCCAGGCATCTGAATGGGCTTCCATCTCCATCAGAATGATCCTGCAAATCACATGGGGAAATCTCTGACTTTGTACATATTGCCAAAAGATTGCCAATCTTAGTTTGCAAATGTACACATGGGTACGTAGTGCACCTGTAAGGCGTATGATGTGTAGGTGCAAGGTAGGTGTCCCTAATAAAGAGGGACGCACACGTGTGTGTGTGTGTTTGCGTTGGGGGGAGCACTGTAATTTCAGTACAACACAGACAATTGATTCGCTGTGTGATTTAAGCATTCCCTTCATTGTTTTGAGCAGTGCGGTGTTACTGGAGTAAAGCCACTCTTCTTCCCACTCACTGTTGACTCGATCACAGGCTGTTCCATCACTGAACACGTGTTTAACTTTTAATTAATTAATTTTTTTAAATAAAAGGAAACCAATGAAAGAAAATGTAAAACCCTCCTAAAAACAACGCATGAGCCCAAACTCACTCGCAGTACGTGAGGTCAGGCTGGTTGCGCGTAGCCATGCGTCTACGTTTGGAGGGGGAGGAGCTTGTCCTGCTGGATGGATTATGAACATCCTTCTGTCTTGTAATGATGCTCCGCCTGTGACCGTCCTCTTCATCGGAACTTTCTGGCCCGTAAGTGAAGCGCCGTTTCCGCACCTTTGACCTCTGCCGAGCTGATCGCTGGGGCCGCGGGGTTTCACCCATCCCCTGAAAGACATGTGCGAACAGACGTGTTATAATTAGACACACCAAGCCAAAAAATCATCTTGAATTTTAAATCTGTATAATTAGGGCTTAGCTTTCATATTAATTAGTCAATCATTACCATGGATATACAGTTGGGACAGAACCAGTCTCCTTCTGGGACCTGAATGACCTTTGGTCTTAAACAGAACATGTGCCATCCACGATCACAGCCATCACACAGGAGCAGATACTCATCATTATCACCCTTACGGCACACCTGGCACGTCTGTGGACACACACACACGCACACAGTTAAAAGGAACATATACACACACACACTGCACACACCTCGGTCAGCTACACACAGTAGCTGGTAGGTGAAGTTCAGAAGCAAGGTTAGATGGATTACATTAAGTGCAAGTGAGTTACATAAAGTTGAGTTAGTGTCTCTTACTATAAAACTCACCATAACACAAAAGGAATACATGAAATACAGAATTAACTAATCTGTTTTCTCACCACTTTGACGATTGACTTCTCCCAGGCAATGGCCCTCTCCAGTTGCAGCAGGCACAAGGAGACCTGTGATGCACTCCGACACCGGTTAAGACCCTGCCTCCATATCCTCAGTCTGGGGGTGATTTCACTCTCCAAACTACACACACACACACACACACACATCAGGTAAATCCAGGTAACAATCACCTCAGCAGTACTTCTGTGGTCAGAGACTGACCAGTGTGTGTAAATGCCAATTGGTAAATGTAGGTTTTTAATCTAGATTATCTAGATTTAAGAGCAGGAATGTGCAATACAGAAGTAATGTCCAGTGGTAAAAGTGTTTAAGATTTTGCATGGTAATAGGGTTTTAAAAAACTCACCATTGTAACACAAATTATAAATATGTTTTGAACACATTGCTGATAAATTATCAGTCAACAACGAGAATAAAATGAAACTTAAGGACCACATGGGACTACAGCACCATCTAGTGATTTATTGTAAGGAATAGGCCTGTGTTGAAAAAAATCGATTTTCCGATTCAGAATCGATTCGCATATGATGATCTGATAATCGATTCGTACGTCCAAGGACCGATTTTTTTAATTAAAATAATTTTTTACATTTCCCCCAGTGAAGTTTTACCCCCGCCTTGTCACTGAATTCACGCAGGCGCGCTTGGTCTAACTAACTGTAAAAAAACATGGTGTCAGACAGTGACGGTAATGACGATAGTCAAATCGGAAATCTGGATTCAGAGAACTAAAAGGAACAAATACCCTCGACAAAACTAAAGCTATTTGCAAAACATGCGGAATAGAAGTCAAGCATTGCGGAAACACTACCAACCTGAAAAATCACCTGCTGCGGCATCACCCCTACCTCAAGCTAGAGCCACAGCAGATGAAGCTAAGAGATCACAGTACTGAAACAGCATTAGTCAAGCTTTTGACACAATTGATCATAGGATCTTGCTAAAGCGGTTAGAATCCTGGGTTGGAGTCTCAGGCACAGCCCTTTCATGGTTTTATTCTTACTTGACAAATCGCCATCAGTTTGTAGAGCTCAATAATATTCCATCCAAACGTACAATAGTTAAATATGGGGTCCCGCAAGGCTCCATCTTAGGACCACTATTATTTACATTATATATGCTACCATTGGGCACAGTTATAAACAAACATGGTGTCAATTTTCACTGCTATGCAGATGACACTCAACTTTACATATCAGCCAAACCTGATGACAAACTCAGTTTAGGAAAAATTGAGGCCTGTGTAAGAGATATTACATGCTGGATGTCTCTAAACTTTCTCCAACTAAATGAGGACAAAACAGAAGTTCTCCTTGTGGGCCCTAAGGCCGCAAGACAAAAAATTCCAGATCTAATGCTTAATCTTGCAGACTATCCCATTACACCTGGCACAGTAGCCAAAAACCTAGGTCAGAGTCGAGTATGACGCCTATCATTTGATAAATACATAGATAGTACTACTAGGATAGCTTTTCTACATCTCCGCAACATTGCCAAATTAAGAAATGCATTATCACAGGATGATGCAGAAAAATTGGTGCATGCCTTTGTTAGCTCTAGATTAGACTACTGCAATGCACTACTGTCAGGATTTTCAAATAGGAATCTAAATAAACTTCAAATAGTTCAAAATGCCGCAGCCAGAGTTCTGACCAGAACTAGAAAATTTCAGCATATTAGACCAGTCCTATCAGCCCTGCATTGGCTCCCAGTTAAATTCCGTATTGATTTTAAAATTCTATTATTAACATATAAAGCACTGCACTGGCTTGCTCCTGAATACCTCCAGGAACTTATTTCCTACTATGAACCCCCACGTCCACTAAGATCACAGGGTGCTGGTCTTTTATTAGTTCCACAAATTAATAGGGTAACAGCAGGGGGAAGAGCCTTTTCTTATAAGGCCCCCCAGCTTTGGAACAACCTCCCAAAATGCATACGGGACCCTGACACAGTCACAATCTTTAAGTCTAGGTTGAAAACCCACCTATTTGGTTTAGCATTTGATAATTAACATCCCCCCTTAGATAAAGGTACAGATCCAGGGGTTCACAGACGAAGGGTTTTATGGTAGACTGGGGCGCTGGTGCTGTCGTCCTGTCACTGCTTGTGGTCACTCAAGTTTGTTGACAGTGCAGTGGACGGATGCCATTGTCTCAGAATGCCCCCAAGCCTATGTTACCTTCTGGTTCTGCCTTTTTTAGCTAGGCTGTAATAATTTAACTTAGTGCCGGAGTTGCTGCCACACTCCAGAAATGTGTTTAATTTCATCTGTCCTGTATATGTCCTCATACAGAGCTAATTTTCCCTGTTTTATTTTTTCCACATGGCTGCCCGCCTGCTCGAGGAAAAATGAGATGAGGAGACAAGCGATTCATCCAGTGCCAGCCACCTACTGCCTGACCGGATGAGCCTACACCATGATGGACATTACTACATCTTTTCCTTTTCTTTATTTATTTCTGTTTAAATTGTTGTCATGGAGACCGATGTCGGCCAGAGGAGGAAGGATCCCCCCCCCCCCCCCCCCCCCCGAGTCTTGGTTCCTCGCAAGGTTTCTTCCTCATGCAAAAAAACTAGGGAGCTTTTCCTTGCCACTGTCGCCCTTGGCTTGCTCACTGGGGGCTAGGACTCGGCACTTGTAAAGCTGCTTTGTGACAACAACTGTTATAAGCGCTATATAAATAAAATTTGATTGATTGATTGAGATTTGTTGACACTGCCAGCTAATTCGGTACGTTCTCAGAAAATAACCGAGGCGATTGCGGGCTTCATTTGCAAAGACATGCGGCCGTATTATGTCGTTAAAAACTATGGCTTCAGACACCTGATGAAAGTCACGGAACCTCATTATTCAATTGTATCTCGCAAGCGATTGACGGAAGAAGTGATACCAAACATGTACAGGTCAGTTAAGGAAAACATCAAGAAACACATTCAGTCAGCAGAGAGAGTGGGCATTACTTTACATTTTATACTTTCAGTTTATTAAGTGTGAGCACTTTTAAAATAAAAAATGCATTTGGTAGCAACAGCTTTTGGGTGAATTCTTAATTATTTCAATCATAATAATAATGCACTGGTTAGTGTCCCAGTAGGAGTCCACTGTTGCAGATATAGACACCTCAAAGATGTCCTCTGTTTATTGTCCTGGATTACCTTTCTTGAAGGTAGATTTATGATTACCATTTTCACCAGTCTTCCAGCCATCAGTAACTACCAACTACCAGTAACTATTTGCTGATTAATATCGATATAATACTAGTTTTAACATGTTGCTTTTGTACACAGTCAGGAAACAGCTCAAATACATTTTTAATAACACTAAACCCCCAAATTGGATCGAATCGATTAAATCGGAATAAATCGATTCTTAATCTTCAGAATCGGATCGATACTTGGAATTTGAATCAATACCCAGCCCTAGTAAGGAAGGTCTCTCTGGGTCTCAGAAGTGCTTGCAGTTGACCACCTACCTTCTACCAAACCCTTGCACAGACCATGAAAACATAATTCACATCCAGAATCAGGTCTTGGTTACAAATAAAAGAGCCCTCTTCCAACGAACCGGCATTCTCCCCATCCTGACTGACCTGACAACATCTAATGGGATGTCCTCCCCACCGGGCGGGGGTGTGAGGGGCGCCAGCCGCACCACCTCGGCCAGGTTCCACAGCGGCTCCTTGAGATAGCGGCGCTCGATATTCCTCTCCAGGTTGGTTAGGCGCAACACAGCCAGGTCCACGGGGTTAGAGGTCACGCGGAGCAGGTCCACCCACTCCCTCTTGGTCTTGACGATCCAGTCGTCCCTGGGGTCCACCTCGTGTTCGTAATACTGCAGGTCGTCCCGCGTCGAGTCCGGCTCAGGCACGGTGAACACCTGGCCCGACGAGGAGGAGGAACAGAGACGGTGATGAAATATGAGGTAAAGGAGAACTCACTAATGGCAAAGCAACTCGTGGGCTTTCTGAATGAAGTCCACACATTAGGCCACACTTAAGCATCCAACTGCTTACAAAACAACGTGGTCAGTACAGCAGTACTGAATACTGAGTTTTTACATGTTACTGTTGGATTGGGAGTTATCTGCCATTTAATTAATGCCAAACCAATAATGATGCTGTAGTTACTGACAGAGTTGGTTTATACAAATTGTACATGACATGTCAGAGTCACTTAATGTACACATGCAGGGTGTTTCTAATAAATACACATTATTTACATAATAATATAGATACATTTATTATTTATCTATAAATCCATCCTTTGTTGCTATGTCTCCATACCTGAAATCCTGCAGTTGACGATTCGGTGGCATTCTCAGTACCGCTTGGTCCATTCGGGGGAGCCAGCTTTGAATATAAAGTATGGACAGCATGATGATTAGACGTGCACACAGCCCCCCCTGCTGTTCAGTAAACACAACAGCATGCATGAATGATGCAACGCATCAAGAGCCCTCATGAGCTCAGCGAACCAAGACCAAAGCATTGTTCTGACCCCTATGAAAGCAGATCATCTGGATAATACTACACAAAAACAAACAACATGGCTAAACAGGGACAAAATGGACTATACTGCGAAAGGTCACCGTTTCCCAACAAAGAAATATGACAATGTTTTATTACTCTGAATAGCAAGTAGAAGGAAGACCCCCCCCCCACATTGTGTGTACTTACATCAAGCTTTTTATTCGTTGAGTGGAAACAAACTAAATGATTATTGTGGAAACCCAAAATCTGGAATTCATATTCTACGTAAGTATAATGCTAATGCGCTCTTTCCCTTAAATCGATACCCTATTCCAGCTCACCTTGAGCTGCAAATCCGCACCCACCACTCTGTGCTCAAGGTCCTCCACCCACTGCAGGACAATGAGATCTATCTGCATGGCCCGCGGCTGCTCCACCCACGGTTGCTGCACCATCTCCTGCAGCATTTTAGCCTCCTCCACCTTCAGCTGAAAGATGGGATCTGCAAGAAGTAGTATTTTGTGAGGAGGGGTAAACACTTCACTTCACTGGTCCACACTTCAAATAAAAAATATTAAGACTACCAACGTATTAAATCGGTGCCGTTTTAACAAAGACCTAAAAACTTTAAGTTTAAGTGTGCCATGGTGTCTTTTTCAAAATAACAGAACAGGAAAGAATATGTAACGGGTGTAAATTATACACAAAAAAATCTTGCATTTACTAATTACTCACCAGTCATGGGCCGTGTGCAGAACTCTACTAGGAACTCCATGTGTTTGGTAAGGTGCTTGTGGAGAACCTTCTCTCTGACGCCACGTGGGTGAAGAGCGCTCAAAATGGCTGTGAGCTCCTCTGGCTCTTTGACCCACCACCAGCCTTTTACCATCTCTGAGCACAGGAAGAAATATAAAGTTTTCATAAGTTAAATTTTCATGAAAATTGAGAATGAGTTTAAATGAATTAATTGCAACTGTAAGGAATTCTTTGGACATAGTTGTCCTGTCCTAAATAAGAATGAACGAACAAGCTAACTAACAGCACTAATAAGCCCTAGTTAAATCAACTGGGAAAAGGACTGTTGGTCAACTACATGCAAAATGGACTGACCCAGTGGAATAGGCTTGGCCACAAGCTGCGTGAAGTACTTCTGTTCCATCTCCTGGAAGAGAGAGGAGGGTGGCCGTCCCCTGCGCTTCACTGCCCCCGCCCGATGGCTCCGCCCAGCTCCACTGCCCCTCCTCCGCCTCCTCGCAGGTCTCGGCAACGGAGTAGAGCACACCTGGGGGGGGATCACCACCTGCAATGGCAACACCAAGACACAGCACAGAAGAGAGCGATTATTAAAACACACGAGAAGAAACATTAAAAAACATTTAAAACATCCAATATGAAGCGCAGACCTGTGGCGGTGGGGATGGTCCAGGGACAGGTGCATCTTCAGCAGGAGGTGCGGAGGAAGCGGAGGGTGGGTGTGGCTGGGACAAAGACCCCTCTTCACATGGTTCCTTAGGCAGCAGGTTGAACCACTGCCCTCTCTTTTCCGCCAGTTCTTTCATACCGTCCTCTTGTTGGCCGCCATCCTCGCCCGTCCCGCTCTTGGATGCCAAATCTGTTGGACCGCCGGAACCGGAGCCCTGCGACTGGCTGAGCCAGGCCTGGAAGGTGGACTGGGTGAGGTCTTGCATGGCGCCATCGGGCCCCGTCGTCACCACCGCATCCTCGCCGCCCGATTTGCTGCTGCGGCGACGACGGCGATTCTTGACGGTGCGTAGGTGGAGCTCAACTTCTGGTTTGATCTTACGAGGTCGGCCCCGCCCCCGAGGGCTGCTCATGAGGGAAGCCTCTCCTGGGAGAGGGTCCACCTCCACAGACGAGGGATTGGTAGGAGGGGGGCAGGGAACGGGCGGTTTGGTATTACTAGGCTTTGGAGATAGAGGTGGCTCCACTTTGACCTCTGCCTTCACAGGAGACACAGGCTCTTTCTTTATTGGGGTCATTGGCTCATCCTTCACCAGAATGTCACCAGAGGCTGCCAAAAAGAGAAATGGGGGAAAAATGGGTCCGCCATCCATAAGGACTTTGAAGTAAACATAATTTTGTGCAACAACTTCAAAATATCTTGCACATGTTCTACTACCTTCCCTTCTTTGGTTCGTTAAAATCTTGTGATAAAAAGACAAATACACCGAACAAAGACATGACCCACTGCTGCACACAGGCGTTAGCAGTGTTGGCAGAAAGATCTTTTCAAACAAATCTTCACATGAATGAGAAACTTTTCATTTAAAAGAGTTGATGGACAGAGGTCTATCTATGCTTGACTTGTCAAAACCTCAATTATAGCAGGATATCAAATCTTTATAAGCATCTGTTATCCATCCATCTGTTTTTTTAAGGACAACAAGAACATAAATATCTTACACAACAAGAAATACACATATATGAATGTAGCTCAAAATGCAGGTGGTTATTAAAGAAGAAAAACTACAGCAAACTACAAGAATAAAACATGCAGGAGGCTCACCCAAGATCTCCTCTGCTCCCTCCACCAGCACAGCGCCCATGTGTGGCATAAGCCAGTACCTGCGTCGGTACCGGTCCTGCCCCAGAGACATCGCCCGCATGCAATGTGATGACTGCAGCAGCTTCTTACGGAAAAACACCTGACGCTGAAAAACAGCATTATCCCAGAGCATCAGTGTGATGCAGTCCACACCCACACCGTGAACATTCTGTCCACATTTTTCATTCCCTTTCATCACACGTGAGCCAGTTAATCATGAGCAATATAATATGACCTTGCTATCATATACTGGGAACTAGAAGAAACAAAAATAAAGATTGGTATGGGGCCCTTGATGAACGGAAGCCTGGCTTACACCTTCAGATTTGGGACAACTGGTTTTGTAAGTCTTACCTTTGTTAGCTTATCAATCTGTCGCTCCAGTTCAGGAATGCTCGCACCATTTGGACTTTCAGACTACAAAGAACGATACATCTACTGTAAATTACACATAGTATAAGCCTGCATGGGAATCATCATTGGTGGAAAATAGGTTAATTACAATATTAAGAAAAGAGCCAAAATGGCATGCTTCGATGAATACCACCAACATGGGACGTACCTCGACGTGCTTGGGCTCCTCTTTGGGCCGCCGTCGGCTGCTCCTGTCCAGCAGGCCGCTGTCCTCCATGCTCTCCTCTTCAGCCACCCCCACACGGGCGCTGCGCCTCCGCTCCTCAAAGCACAGCTCCTCCTCGGAGCGGCCCGTCTTGCGCGCTAAAGCAGCTTTCAGCCTGACGCACACGAGCACCGTTAAAGTGAGGGGCCAAGGAGAAAACCCACACATGAAGAGCAACTTTGATGAATTCCTTACTTGCGCAGTTTTCCCTCAATAATCCACTTGTTCTTTCTGTAGGTAGTCATGTTCTCCAGTGTGTTGTCAATCTCCCTGTACATTAAAAACAAAGAGGAGGATGACTTTTGATATACAGATCACAAATAATGTAGAAGTTGCACAAGTGCATTCAACTACCACCACTTAAAGTAACAACTGAAACAAGCCAAATCTCACAACACCAAGTCCAAGGCTTGTGAGCAGGACGCACGCTGACCTGATGACAATGTTGCTGGCATTCAGCTCCTCCACCAGGAAGCCCAGGATGGAGGCCTTGATGTTGGGGCACAGGGTCTGGAAGCTTTTGGTGCGTAGACTGTCGCACACCTCCCGTTCAAAGCCGTGAGACTCCAGAAAGATTCGCAGCACTTCAGACACTGTGCTGTGACTCAACTCCAGATCCACCAGCTTCTCACCCAAGATCTTCACAGACTAGATGGCAGGGAAGGGAAGGAGGAAAGAGGGTCGAGAGAAGAAAGCGTTATCGGTGCAACCAGTAACATTAAAGGGTGGAAAGTGGGACTTGCAGGTCATTTTGTCATAACATAATACAAACCACAACACGGGTTAGCAGGACAGGTGCACACAAATTTTACCCAGGTAAGCCCGTTTTGCTGTTGATGCATAAACAAGCTCCACCCCTTCTCTCAGTATTTCTATCAACACAAGAGTAATCTGTCCAAAGCATTATAGTTTTGAGTCTCTGAAATCCTCATATCCAACAATGTGTGAACAAATTAACAGCTTTCAGCTGTTAGAAATTCCAACACAGCTCCAACTGTGCCTGTCTTTACATTATAAAGCAAAAGGGCAGAGCTATGGCACTGATGTCTGTACAACATGGAAGGATAAACCCCTGCACAATATCATTCATGGTCTCATTTCTCATGTGTATTTTTGTGAAAAAAAAAAAACCAGTTTGGAGACCAAACAGACTTGTCAGATGGTTAAATATCTTGTAGTTTGTGATCTCCTGTCACGATAAGTCATTGTAGACTGCAAACCACAACAACTTCAAGATTCCTGTTGTGGAAGTTGTGTATTAACACCCATATCCAAGGGTTATACCCATGTCCCTCACCAGGGTTGACACAATGGGCTTTATACAGTCAATCTAATGACAGGGGTGGGTTCCTTATTCATAAGCACTGCCAACCCCCACCTGGGTCTCAAACCCAGGTCCGACAGGTGATAAACACATGCCCTGACAACCAAGCCAAGGAGCCAGTTCCATTGCATAGCAGTCAGAGCATCCATTTCACCTGCACGAAGCGACAGCCCCCTTAACATCACCATCTCTCCTTCAGCAGGAGATAATCATCTCCTCATCTCCATCATAATCATGAAGGAAAGTCACCAAAGAGAGGTCCAACATATACATACAGCAAACACTTAAGTATACAGAAAAAAGAAAAAGAAAAATGAGGACAAAAATTACCATATCATATATCAGACAAACCTGGTAATAAGACGGCAGTCCTGGATCGTGTAATGCAGCCTCCACCAACTTTATGAGCAGATCTAGAAGTTCACCCTGACTGTTACCCAGGCCCAGAAGACCCTCTTGAAGAGTGGCCAGGCTGGGGATGTCCTTGGGCACCTGGAGACCAAGCACCTTTCCATAGCCGTGCAAGAACTCCACCACAGTAACCAAATGAGAGAAGGCCACTCCTGAAAGCACCTGTCCCGGGATACGAGACAACTCGGGCAGAGGCTTGGACACAAAAGGACACAACACACAACTATTAAAATGCGTTTGGATAACAAATGCCGCAAATCAACTAACAAACTACTCTGAAACATGGACGGCAGTATTACAAATGTTCCTGCAGTTACTGGTGTTACTAATAAATTGCATAAGATTAAAAGTGAATTCAGGGTGTATAGAACATTATCTTGTAAAAGGAAAGACAGTTGAAGAAAACTTAAATTAACAGTAAATTAGTCAGAAAGAAAAAAAAACATCTATCCAAGGATTGTCGTACAAGATTATCATAATCTGTAATGCAATGCTAAAGGGTTTAACATCACCATCCCACACCCTCCACTCACTGTGTGGTCAGTGAGACACATGTCCTCAGTGGGCTTCTTAAGCTCTTCTAAGATCATCTGCTGCCTCTTTCTTTCCTCCATCCGTCGTTGGGCCTGTGCCTTCCTCTCCGCCTGCCTCTTAGCTGCCAAAGCAGCTTGCGCTTGGGCCTCCGCTTCAGCTTGTGCCTTGGCCAGGGCCTTGGCCTTGCTGCGGGCTCCTGCCACCCTCTTCATAGGGCTGGCCTTCTCAAGGTCCTCCTCTACCGAAGCCTTCTTCCTACGGCCAGGCTTCTTGGGTTGCTCTGGGCCAGGCTTGGAGGCATCGGTTTCTGAAGCCTGGCTCTGCATTTGGGCTGCCTGTATGGGTTCTTTGGCATGCTCCAACTGCTTACATATATAACACAAGATTAGATAAGGAAGGATACATATATTACTGAAGTGGTGGACACAGCATGAGAGATTAATATTTTATATGCATGCATCTTGGCTGAAATTAATGTATTTTTAGGATTATATTCCTATTAAACAAAACCACAATTGTGGTCTCTTTCTATGTCACATCCTTACCTTAACTTTAAGTTTCTCCTGCCTAATCTTCTTGTTCTTAACATCTTGTTTCCTTTTCATTCTTGCCTATGTACATTGATAAAGTCAGTATGCAATGACAAATTTAGATAAAGGAATGAGTAAAACATATCTTTCAAGCAGTCAATAATCAAAATGAATCAGAACACACACACACACACACACACACACACACACACACACACACACACACACAGAACCACACCCTAGACACATGATAACTACAATTATAGATTATTTTAAAAGCTACTTCACCTTTTTCTTCATTTTTTTCTTAATCTTAAGCAGTTTCTCTTTATCCTCTTCTGTGAGCTCCTCTGTCAAATGAAAACAGACATCTGTTCTTCTGATATGAAACATATGATATACCCCTTTGTACTGCAATATGCTTTGACTAATGTTAAAAAGTATGTACTCCATAGCCCATTTTACATGAGAAGCAGTAACCACACTGCAGCACATAATAAGCAGCGCACACCTATGTTAATCAATGCAACTTTTACATTTACACTGCAGCATAGCCAGGCAATTTTCTCTCCGCCTTTCATTACTATGGAGACAGGTGGCAGTTGTGCCCAAAGGATTATGGGACCTAGCATGTTGTGAAGCAAGCAAGTTGGGCTTTTCTCAACTTTACACAAATGAGAAGTATGTTTTACTGGGCAGAAGCCAATGAGCTTGATGCATTTCATCATGTCATGCCAAGCCACTGGCTGAAATGAGTGTTATGACAAGATAGAGAAGAGGATCATTTCTGTTGTGGCAGCTTTTCCTGTACTTTACAGACAGAAACACGGTTACTTCATGCAGTTGTGTTGAAAGCGGTCTTAGCTTCATTGATGGCAGACTGACAGCAGGCAGAGAGTGGTGTCAAGTATGTGAATATAAGAATACATCATCCAGACCCAGATCACTTACCACTAGATACAAATAATAATTGATAAGTAATGATAAATAGCAATAAATTTAGGTAATGAGACATTGGAGTTCATCTTTCTACTTTAATAACACCATATTAATTAGCCACGATGTAGGCTGCTGTCTACATTACACTGAGCACCGCCGATGCCCGTTTGAGTGTCCCAAGCAGAGATGTTTTGCAGTACTCTGTTAAATGTCAGAGCTTGTCACTTTCTACTGTTGTTATGAAAGTGTATCAAAGGAGATCACATTTATAGATGGGGAATCGAGTGAGCAACTCAAGTCGAAGTCGCACTTAAGTCGCCTACAAAAAGACTTCAGACTTGACTTGGACTCGACCAAAATAACTCATGAAACAATAAGAGTCAGTCCGTTATACAGGGGTTGTCGAAAAATACTTTCTTTGTGTGTTTATTTTGCCATCATTCTTTACTTTTGTTTCGGTGTTTTGTTACTGTACCTCTTTTCTCGTGAAGTATCGACATCGTATTTATTTTAAATATAAAGAAACGAGATTTGCCATGGCTACGGCTGGGAGTACCGCACGTGGAGCCTTTCTGCGGTACTCCGTGGAGAAAACAGAAGAACGCAACGTGTAAAAAATGTGGGGAAACTAATTAAAACTAATAAAAACACACTGGAAGGACCACATCAAACTAAATAAGTACCCAAAACACACCGGATAGGGTTCATTAGCCGTCATTACAGCTAGCGGTGCATCCCCGATTAGCGTAGCAGCCACTTGTAAACAAACATCAAAACAACAGTCAACATTTTAAATTAACTGTAAATAAAGTATTTTACTCGACAGTTATTGTTTTACAGGAGTAAAGTATGTAAACTAATGCCCAGCATAATCTGACAATGAGAACCGAATTTTTACTTTTTACTTTGACGCTAATCTTGAGAAAGACGGCCGTGGACGGCAGACAACAGGAGCTACCAAAGTAATATTATGTGACGGCGCTGGGAATATGGACCTATGAGCTCCGCCACCGACTAGTGGAGGATGCTGGGAAATGTACAGGGTGGGAGATTTATGTTTGTTAATGTTCCTTAACATGGCAATTCTTTGTGCATCTTTGTGTTAGTTCATTTATGGAAATGTGGGAATGCTTTGGGGACGTTTTGTTGGGGAAAGTAAAAATCACCATCAAGGTTAAATGTGTGCAGTGATATGACATGACTGCCACCAAAGCACCTGAGAAAGAGGAAGTAAAAAAAGCAGTTATTACTCTTGATGTTCAATAAATAGTATTTCTTGCAAAGATGAGCTTCTTGAGTGAGTCTCCTTCTTCACCGGCGCCACAATATAAACAAGTTATTTTTGTGTTTGATGTGCATTCAAATTTAATAAACACTGACATTCCTGGCTACAATTAATCTTTCATTGCAATTACAACATCGCTATTATGTTTGGGGAACTTGCCTGAGGCTCCGACACATTGCTAAAGTAAAGTCAGCATATCAAAAATTCTATGAAATTATGAACGCCGTATGTGTATGTTTATTTTCCAGCCCCATGGTGTTCCAGGGTTGCCAACTCTCACGCATTGAGCGTGAGACACACGCATTTGACCGTTTTCACACATTCTCACGCCACACATCCGATATCTCAGGCAAAAAAAATATCTAGTTTATTTACCTCTGATCCATATCAAAGTGTTACTAGTTCGCTCTGGCGCCAACCACCCGCGATCGATAGATCGCGATATAATACTTAATTGTATTGAATCAGCTAGTTCGCATCACAGATTAACTGACTTGCGACTATTAGTGGAAGCAATTCAGTAACTGGGGCAGCAATTGGTCAACTTACCCAACACACTGGTAATGGTAAATGTTATATTATTACCATTTTGGTGCCCTTCAGACACTTGCGTGTAGTGATAGCACTAAATACCATCAGTTACTAAATACCATCATTGGGTTCATTTAATTGGACTACATTCAAGAGCAAGCCTGGCCTTTTGGGGCGGGATGGTATCTGTCCTACTAGGGAGAGCTCTGTTCTCATTTCCCGAGGCATAAATCACAGTCTCATGACATAATTAATCAATGGCAATCCAGAGGAGGCCAGACAACAGGCAAAGAAGCTAAACCAACCATCTGCTGATCGCTACGAGACAACATCCATTCTTCATCATGTTGACACTGTCTGTTCCCAAAGCAAACAGAAAACCAGGGAAATAAAATCTTAGAAACCTGATTTGTATTAAAGTAAATGAGACAGAACAGTGCCAGCACCTTTTAACTAAAGCTAGCACTACTGATCAATAAATTCCCCAAATCTAAACTGTTTACGATAAATCAGATCATCACATATCATTTAATAAATTTAATATACTCTAACAAAGTTGGATCAAGCCAAATGAGTACATAGCTCTAAATGAAGCCAGTCCTCCTGACTACAGCTATTTACCACACCCTGGTCTAACTGGCCTTGGAAGCAGCACTGCATTTATTTATAATGACACATAGGGTATAAACCAGAAACCTGGTTGTGATTTCAAATCTTTTGAAAGTCTTTTTCTTAACAATGTAAAAAAGCAAAAAGATGCCCACTCAAATCTACAGGCCTCCAGGATCCTATTCAGAATTTATTAATGATTTTGCAGAATCCTCTCTAGTCACTTTAGTAGAAAGAGTTAATGTTGTTGACTTCAGCATTCACTGTGATACTACCCACGACCCTTTGAGATCTGCCTTTAGTTCTAGACTAAAATCAACTGGTTTCACTCAGTGTAGAGGAGAGCCCTGGTGGACATACACCTGATTTAGAGCTGATGTGTACTGTAGACACAGAGACCATATATGGTACATGGTATATTGATCACATTGAAAATTTTAAACAGAACACTCAAAAGATAGAACACTATCTTATATTGTGATTGTAGTGTCTGTTATCGACCCTTTGGGTTCCTGACAAGGTTTCTTCCTCATGCTCTAGGGAGTTTTTCCTTGTCAATGTCACCTTTGGCTTGCTCACTGATGGCTTGTTCTCTAGCATGTGTAAAACTGCTTTCTGTCAACAGCTGCTGTGAAAAGTGTTATATAAATAAATTTGAAATGACAAGCTGACATTTAAAACATTTACAGAACACTGTACATTCATTAGTCATTTCCTAAATGTATTTTAGGTACTTTTTTTGTTGCCATGCGAGTTCTCATTAACGGACAGTACTGTTGTGTACCTTGTAGCATAGTAACCAACTTTAAATATTGGTCTGTATGTTAGCCATTGCCCAGAGAATTACCCGTTTAATGCAGCTTACTTCCATAAGATATTTGAACCAACTTGCCAACTGTATTACATGCAGTTTAGATACCACAATCATTCATATTACTGTACTATAACTACAATTCAGAGACTTTCATCAAATGAATTTGCCTCTTCTGGATTAAATAATCATTTCAAGCACTGCTGTGCTTTTTCTGACAGAAGAATTATAATTTTTCAGTTTGGATTTGGGCCAATTTCATATATGGTACTGAAATCTGATATGTACAAGACATTCACTGCAATTCTGTGATATGCAGGAAAGTATTGGAATAGCCAGACATTTGTAATGTATGCTGTTACTGTTGACTCCACTTTGATCGGTTACTACTGGATGAGTGTACTACATGAAACATTGTTCTTTACACTTCCAAACTAACCCATATGTAGTAATCCATATTAGCATGAACAAATCACATACAGACATTGTTAAAAGCTTGATTTTAGCCACTTCAACATGCAGTGTCTACAAGCATATACACATCTTGACACATCTAGGACCGATTAGTCAGATGGGGTTTTTTGTGTATTACCAAAGTACTACAGAGGCAGAAACATAAAACGCAGTTATACAAAGTGCGAAATTCCCTTGCATACTACACATTTTTTAAATTATTATTATTTGTTTTTCTAGAGACAGAAAATAGACAGAAGAAAGCATTTCTAGAGATAGCTTTAGTCATGTTGTTTACTATGCACCAGATAACTTTTTCTCCCAATTTTATCTCCAATTTTACCCACTAGTTAAATAATTCTCCCCCAGTCACACAAACCCACTGTAGTCTGGCGGATGTCCTATGTTCTCCATTTTTATATTCCATGTCATAATGTTCATATTTCTATATGTGGGGAAACTACCTTAAAAGCTTTTGCTCTTACCCTTTGCCTCCAGTCTCTTCAACAGCCTGGCATCTATTTTGCTCAGCAACTCTACCATCTTTGGCTTCGGAGGTCTGCCTGGTCGCCTGGCTGGTGCTCCTTTGGGCCGGCGAGCTCTTGCCCGAGGCTTGCTCTCCTTGTCAGGATTTGGGGGGCGACCACGCCTGCCAGTTATGGCCATAATTATGGATGGCACTTCTTCATTTGCCAAGAGGAACCATTTCTTTCCCTGCAATATAGATATATTACACACACACACACACACACACACACATACATACATACATACATACATACATACATCCCCCCCCAGTGACTTTTTATTGTTTCAGGTTAAAACCTAATCCACAATTATGTTACAAATCAGCTGTTGATACCCTTTTATTGGCAAATTAAATCCCACCAGACCCTCCCAACCGCCCACCACACTGGCACCGACACCGCAATTAAAACAGTACAAATTTCAAACTGCTGAATCGTAAAAAACTACATTGAGAACTTCAACAAATGGGAGTGAGCAACAGCAAGGGTTAGCCCTAAGCAAAGCAATTTCTCAAAATCCGATTAAAATATAGCCCATCATTATTATTTTTTATACACCAAAAAGTATTGTGCCGTGTCATTCTATTTTTAGAACACCTCCAGTCATTAATGCTTCTAGATTTCTGCTAACAGACCTCTGGTGCGTCTCTCTCCTCGTAGAAATCACCCACAGGCATACGCGGGCTGAAACTGAAGTGCTCCCTTGTCACCCCATTCAGATTATCCTGGTGTCTCCTTAAATACTGAGAGGAAAAATTTACAATGTCAAACAAAATAATATTGCAAAAAAAATAAATAAAATAAAATAAAATAAAAAATAAACCAATAATACTCCAAAATAAAATAGTATTACATCATAAGGAAAAGGGGGAAAAAAAGAAAACTGCTCAAAAGCCTCACCTTAATCACTTCAGGGAACTGTTTCATCCTCCTTCCACATGGACTGTAGTACCATGTCTCCCCTTTTAGTCGGTCTTCAAGTCTCCGTACACGAATCTCTCGCTTCCAACTGACATGTAAAAAAAATATATATACATTTGCTCACATTTCAAATGGAAATAAAGCAGTAAGCTTAATCTAAAAGAAGAGGAATTTGAGTAGAACAGTAGAAGAGATAGAATAGAACCAAATTTAGAATAGAACTAAATTTGTTATAGACTTGAAATACTGAAGCATGATTGGCTACTGTCCAACATTAAAACTGCTTTTAAGCTTCATACCCATGAAGAATTGGGAAGTTGACCTGCTCTTCAGTAGCAATTCTTCGCTTTGGAGTTTCTATTAAAAAAAAAAAAACAAACAAAAAAAAAAAACAACCAATAAGTAAAAACTTATCGTTCACAAAAAAGGAAAGCAGGCATGCAGGACAGACACCATTACAAATACCTGCTGTGGAGCTGCTATCATCATTGTCCTCTTTAGTGTCTGCATCCACAACAGCTTCAGTTTTGGGTGGTTTAGGAGACTTTGCAGCAATTTCTTTCACTTTGGGCTTCTTAACCTTCTCAGATTTAGAAATGCTGGTCTCACTGTTAGTCAGGCTTGGGTCACCAGTGACATTTTCTGGACATGGTGCTCCCGCAGGAAGTAAAGGGCTGGTAGACACAACTGGCACTTCTGTTATTTGTTTAGAGGTCTTTCTTTTTCTTGTTGCAGATGGTGGTTTTTCTTCAGTTTTCTTTTTTCTTTTGCCCTTTTCTTCTTTTGGAACTTTTGGTGTTGAGGTTTTTCTCTTTTTCTTAACATCAGGTGCACCTGACAAACATGAAAAAATTTAATGACATTTAAATTCAGCATATAACACTGTGCAGGTGTTGAAAATGAAAGAATGCTTTAAAAAATGTAAGTGTTCATTTATTTTGTCAATTAATAAAAGCCAAATGAATGAACAAAGAAGAAATCTAAATGAAATAATTATTTGGTGTGGCAACGCTTTGCCTTTAACACAGCATCAGTTCTTCTAAGTAATCTTGCAGTTTCTGAAGAAACTAATCACAGAGGTTGTTGCAAACATCTTGGAGAACTAGCCACAGATGTTCTGGGGATGTAGGCTTGCTCAAATCTTAGTGTCTTCATGTAGTCCCAGACTGGATGATGATGAGATCAGGCCTCTGTGGAGGCCATATCATCAATCTGTAATTCTGTACTTCTGGCAAGATGGAATACCTGGGTACCAACAGTCTCTTCCAGTTCTGAGCTGATGGCACTGCTGGACATCCGCTTTCGAAGAGAAGTAAACATGATGTCTCATCTGCTGCACCAAGTTTCCTTGGTGGACCACTGTGTCCTCATCAATGGCTGTTTTCTTGTGAGTCAAAAGAGCTTGAACAGCACTTGAAACCCCAGTCTGCTTTGAAATCTCTGCCTGGGAGATAACATGCTGATGCAGTGTAACTACTTTGTCTCGTCGTGGTACATGACTTGTGACATGAAACTTCCACAACCTCACCTTTACTGCTGTTTGGTTGTTCCTCAACCAGTTTGAAGTTCTTACATAGCTGTTTTTGTTAATTACTGTTTCAACCAATATATGAAAATTATGAACATTATCCCATCTGGTATACCTGGTTAACCATATGCTACTTTAATCCTACCAAATCCCTGACTGTACAAGTGAACCCAGAATTTATGCTGTTCTGAGGGCAAAGGGTCATCACACCAAATATTGATTCACTTTAGATTTCTCTTTTGATCATTCACTTTACATTTTGATAACTGACAAAACTATAAACAGTTATGTTTTTGAAAACATTCTTACTTTGCAGAATTTTTGTCCACACCTAAAACCTTTGCACAATACTGTACGTTTTGCGCAATACTGTACATGTGTGTACTTAAACTGAAACATTCATCAATTGTGCATTAAAATAAGATACAATTAAGCCAAAAGTTGACAGGTTTACCTTGAACAGGAGGATTTAAAGCCTTTGGGGTCCTGGGCTTGCGTGGCTTCTTTGTTCCCAGGGTACATGGGACTACAGGCAGAGGTGTACTAAAGCCAACTGTTATGTCAGGTACACCAGCAGCTTCTTGCCCTTTTGTGTCTGGGGCTCCATGTCCTTCTTCACTGCCTTTCAGGTCATTGACTGAAGACGAAATTGGGAAAAAAATGGGCTAGACTAAGAATAAAACATTTTTCCTGAAAGGGATTTATAAACTTCATATTTATACATCAGATTAACTATATGGTAAAAACAGCCGGCTGAAGAAAAATATTTGGAGCATTTACGCCTTGGACTAAAGACAGCAATTTATGGGTGCACACAGCACATATCCAGCTCTCCAAAACTTAAATAAACGAGTTACGGAATAATAGGAGATTCAACAGATAAGTGTTGAAGTTAAATGGGTCTGATAAAAATAAATTGCTGCATTTGGAGAAGTTAACATTTCATGCTATGTGAAAGATGTACAATTCTACTGTAAAACATAACTAGCATTTCATAACCAAATTAAACATTAACAATCATTTGCCAGGAAGATACTTGCACAGACAACAGCACATGCCCTAAATTACAATCTACAACAATGAATAAACTCACCATCATACATTTCACCATCATATATATATTGTTAGATGTACCAGCAAATTAATATTTACTCTAAGGAGACTAATTTCAACTAATAATTTAGCAAAATTGTTAGAATGTACATTTTTGACAAAAATGTAAAAACCTTGTTTCCATCATAAATCCTAGCTTTACAGAACAAAACCTTAAGAAACTCACCTTTTGGAGACTGAACAGAGAAGTCATTTATGGATGATAACATCAGAGATCCATAATTCTGTGAAGTGGGATTTAAAGAACTATCCAACTGTGACGTATCCTCAAATGGAGTTTCCTCAATAGAGCTCCTGGTGGTCAAACCGCTGTTGAAAGTCTCTTCTTCCAAAGAGGTGTTCTCCGACTGTATGTCTACAAGAAACCTGTCCCTGGAGTCTTTTGCAACTGATTCATCTTGGAACATGGCTGGGTCTTCGGCCTGAGAAGCATTGTCCAGAGAAACATTGGAGCTGTCCAACAAGGATCCAATATTCTCTACTTTAGACCCATCACTGTAGGTTGACTCCGCCAAAGATGGATAATTCAAAGATGTCTCAGTGCCCAATGTATCATTTAAGGTGTTACTGTTTTCCATCCCAGAAATGGACTGGTCCCTGTTGATGTCAGTGTCTTTTTCAAATGCAGGCATAATGTCCCGTTCTGGCCTTTCTGAACATGGAATACTCAAAGATGTCTCCGAGATTTTCATAAAATCTTGAGAAATGGAATCTGTGTGGCACTCCTGGTTTGACATGGAGTTTGGGACACTGGCTTTATGATGTATGTGTCTAACCTCAGGTTCACTGCTGGTTTTCTGAGGGGAGCATGGTCCATCAAAAGCATGCTGATCTGCTTTATGAGAAGCCACATGTCCAGGGCTTTGAGGAGGGCAGGGAACAAACTTTGTGACCCCTCTTGGGAGCACTGCCACAGTTTCAGCAGAAGAAACACTCACGTTAGGAGCTGTGAAAGCAGAAGGAGATGATGTAGATGCATGAGGATCAGCACTCACAGTAGGAGGAGGTGCAGAGGAATGATGAGGGGATGAAACTAATTTAGAAGAGACAGAAGTACTGACAGTAGATGTAAAGTCAAGACATTTAGAGACTACATGCAAAGGAAAACTGTCAGTAGTTGCAGCAGGAGATGTAGGACTTGGTACTACAGGAGTATCCCTTTGAGGATGAGCTGTTGTTGAGGAAGAATTAGAGCTTACTGGAACAAGTGTATCTTGGGATATAGATAGCTGAGGAACCTGTGGAACCTTAGATCCGTGACTTTCAACTAGATGTGCAAGAGCAATCTGAGGAGGTGCAGGTGTCTTGGAAGGTGATTCCAGAGACTTACTAACTAAAGGTTGTGCAGATACAGCAGGAGGTGATGCTTTGGAGCTTTGGCCCATCTGAGGAGTTGTTGAAACCGAGGGAGAATTTGAAAGTGTTGCATGCACAGCAACAGAAGATTGTGACACAGAGACCACCGCAGGTCTTAGGCCTTGGACTATTAATGGAGGTGTGGTCAGCAACTGAGGAGGTGAACCCATTGCTGATTGGGTGTTTACTTCAGTCTTTGGTATGACTGGAGCATGTGCAGACCCTCCTGTAGGGGATTCTGAAACCACTGTGGAATATGAGGACTGGAGGACTGGAGAAGGCCCAGATAAGGTTTGAGGAAGTGCAACTGACATTTGACAAGGTGGAGTAGCCATTTGAGGTGAAGGTCCAGAGACAGTAGTGGGACTCAACTCCTTGAATGTGGCTCTCATGTCATGGCACTGATTTCCAGGTTCAACATCCACAACTGGCTGCTGCAGTTGGGGGCTGTAGTCATTAGTGGGTCCAATGGAAGTTCCTGGGGGCTTGACGGGGAAGCCTTCACTTGTGGACAGCCGCTGGGGGACAGAGGACCTCTCCACCCCATTGTAACCTTGATCCACTTCTTTATAGGACTCGTTCATATGCCCTGAAGATGATAAAAAAAAAAAAAAAAAACAATTAGCCAAATTATGAACACTACTTTAACATATGTGCTCCTGAAGTAAATTTGCTTTTACTACTTCATCACTTTTCCATTTTTTGTGTGTTTACACATCATCATTACCTGTACAATATGGCACTCTGGCCATTGTTAAGAAAATGCTATTTCTACTGGAAAATGGACATGGAATGCAAAATGAAACAAGCATTGGTAAGATTTAGAGTTTAAGTCAGGCAACGATTGCTTCAACTAGGTTCACGTTTCAGAACGCTGAATAGTGATTACTAGAACACAATGCAGTGATAAATAGCCTAATACCTAATAAATTTTACACATACCTGCTGAATTATTACCATGCAAGATTGTGATGCATGTCAAAAGAAAATGTGGCACAGAGCAAGGATATAAATGATGTGTGAAAACATTTTACTTATTGTATAAATTAATTCAACAAATCACTATTTAATTGGATTTTTTCCTTAATGATATTCACCTTGAATCCCAGAGGAATGGGCTACATTGCTTCTCCCTGGGCTCTCTCTTCTCTGAGGTGAACCATTATCAGATATCGCAGAGGGGGACATCATTGGTACTTGTACAGGCAGGGGGCTGCTAGTGCCTCCACGTCCCATGTGATGGTGCTGTGGGCTTCCTCGTGGCGAGGTGAAACTCTGTGTGGTGGGCATCAAGGGAGTCTGAGGCTGCGACTGGGATTGAGACTGTTGCGATGACACAGGTGCGTTCTGAGGTTGATGCTGATAATAGGGCATCCCATTAGGCACCATCCCATAATGTTGCTGCTGTTGTGGTTGGAGATGTTGAGGTGGGTGGTGCTGTGGGTGGTGGTGAAGAGCTGTCGCTGGCTGATGCTGCATGGGTGGAGGCTGCTGGTGATGCGACGTCTGTGGGATGCCGGTGTGCACCTGGTTCGGGTAACCTCCGTACATGCCATGAGAGTTGTACCCCATCGACATGGACGTCCCCCCTTGCTGATGGCCAGGATTTCCCCGTCCCCAGTACTGCGCTCCTCCCACTGGGGGTTGCCGAGAACCAGCAATGCTCCCGTTGACTTGATACTGTCCATGTCCCTGAAAGTGGTCCTGAGGCTGCTGCTGTGACATCACTGCCTGGGAACCGGTTTTCTGGTGCATTCCGTGGCCAGTACTGGAAGCAGCGCCAGATCCCATGGCCGGGTTATACTGGTTCCACAAGTAGTCATAGCCCATGTTGCCCTGGTGGTGGTGATTACTCATATGGGAGTAAGAGGAAGGAGGAGGATGGGGGCCAGACTGGCTGGCCCCATCTGCAGTAGTGATGCCATTCACATTCATATCGCCGTTCAGACCTGTGCATAGGTCAAAGCAAAAAGACCTTTCACATAATCTGGAAACATCACAAACCTTATGTCTAATCCAAGTCGAGTCCCAGACAGTAGGTACTAGCCTTAAGATCACAAAGTTTTTAAAAGTGAATAAAATAATATAGCGAATATATTGCTCACTTTTCCCTTGCGGGGGGAAGCTCATGGTGGACCCGTTAGTATAGAGAGAATCCCCTGAGGAATGCTTCAGTCCTGAGTTAGTCGACACAGAGTGAGGCCCATAATTAAAATGGTTATTTGCTTCCATCTAGGATAAAAAAAGACTGGAGTCAAAACTTACATTAAAATCTATGCTGATAATAAATGCACAAGGTACACACACAAGCCAAGATTAGTGAAATTCTCTTCATCTAGAAATTTTCCTCTCAAATGAAGAACAGCAAATTGGCAAAGAACTCCTAATTTTTACCTTGCATTAGAAAATTTTCAGTAGTCTAAACAAAAAATAGTCTAATTGCCTTTCTTAGTAACCATTGAGAGTTTTCCTAAACATTCAGAACAGTAGTTACATTCAGTTGCTGCATGCAATACGTCGGCATGTAAATGAATACATTCAGCGTGATGACATGCTGTGGCCGACATCACAAACATTGCACTGCACAACTCTCCCTAAAATGTCGCAGATAAGCGGACTGCTTCAGCTTTCTTGTTGATACACAGAGATGCTGCTTCACACTGTTGACAATTTAAACAGACGCTCACGTCGCGGTGTGCAAAATACACAAAAAGTACATTTTAACTTGTTTGCGCTTAAACTGTTTTTTTAATCGATATGGTCAATCTTAAGTACATATACGTAAATTAAAAAAACAAGTAACGAGATATCATAATGCTAATTTTTTTTTAGCAATTTAGCTAATCATAAACAAATTGAATGAGATAAGATAAGAACTTAAGCTGGCACCATGACACCACTTCACACCTGTAGCACATCCAAGCATTCACAGCGTACATTTAAAATAATTTGGTTTATCAAAATCTTAATTAATAGACAGAAAACCGTGAAAGTTGCTAATGCAGAAGCTAACGGCTACACGTGACCATGCGTTGTGGGTGAACTAGCTCTCCGCAGCAGCCCAGCTAACTACACTGAAACGAAACACAACGGCGTTCAGTCAACTAGATACTCTTTATTTTATTTTTATATACATACATATTTTTTTATTTTGGTTTGCTAGTTAGCCAGCCTGACACACACAAGATGAACATTTCACCACACATTTGTAGTAATTCATCAGATTCAGTGGCAAGCAGTCACTATTCCATTCATTTTAATGTGCCAACCGAGCTGTAACACGGGGGTAAAAGACGAAGGCGTTAGCGAGCTAGCTCCAGACAAAAGCCACCAAAACATCCCAGACACGGACGAAAACAACAAGGACTTGGCCGCTAACTGTTACGTGCGTGTCCGTAACTCGTGTTTATAGCTGAATATTTGGTCTAAAACGATCGAGGAGTGGGGTAACTACAGATTTACCGATGGCACTGTACGCCCCCCCCTGTACTGTAAACGGGTTCAATATAAACGTGTGTGTTCTCGTCTCCGTGTATCTGGACGGATCTGGGTGGCGGATTAACGTGTTAATGTCGTTTTTAATCGCGTCATTGGAGCAGGGCCTGGACACCACTGCCCGATATCTCTCACACTCGATAATACAGCCGGATAGCCACATCGCCACTTGATTCGGGATTATGAATTTAAATGACTGACGGTCCTAGTTAGTTTTATGAACGCGTACGTTAACGCGTTTTTTAGTAGAACAGCACGACGGCGTATTTAATAACGACGTCAACTCCAAGGTTATTTAAATAATTAAAGTTGAAACCTACATGTACACAGCTAACCTTTAATGTACGTCCGAATTTCAAATATGTATGCAGAATCGCAAGTTTACCAACTGATCCAAAGTGTGGAAAATCCAATAGTGGGAAATCCCAAGTTAAATGTGTGTGCCGTGCTGGTCATTTCGGATGCTTCTTTTGTTGATTAACTCACATTGTTTTTGCCGAGGTACGGTGGAGAAAATTTGAGAAAGCATCACCCCCACACACTCAAAAGTTTTCACTCAATACATGATAATAAAAATGCCCAACCTTGTTGTCCTTAGATCAAAAAGGCAACAGTGCCTCTGGACCTCGGGTTGACGACCTATATGAATGAAGACGGTGTAGGCGATGTAAATAGTAAACAGGTATCGCTAACCATTAGGTTTCAAATGAGCAAACATGGCTGGTGTGTTTGAGCACAGCCATGATCACAGGAGAGAAAGAGACCGAGCCCAAAGAGGAAGTGAATGGTGCGCTACACACAGGGCGGCCAGAGCGCCCCAGGTCCTAGTGCCGCCCTCATCAACACAACAGTGTTATAAACTTAGCCCGGGAAACCTTCATAAACTCTAGGGCAGTCAAATAATCCACTCACTGCGGTTTAACGTTAATTATGGCAGCCACTTTAATTAGCGAATTATTCACACTATGTGAAGAACATTGATGAAGCCAATTAAGTTCTCCTAGTTTATTTGTTGGGCATTAAAATAAACCATCATGGTAAAAAATACGTTGTGGACTACGTATATTTTAAGTTGTCAAAGTTGTTTTCAAGTTTCCCCTTCCATGAACTTAATTCGAATTCCTTTAGAAAGCACCCCAAACTATAATTGAACAATTGAACGTGCCATTATTAGAATAGCAGCCTACTTTAAAATTCTGCGCATGTTGCTCATAGCAACCTACACTGCTAGGAGTGGTCAGTGGCGGAAGGGCGCTAGGACCCCACGCCATTAAGTCATGAGTGCCAAGTCCAGCTACTGTGATGTTCGATGATGCTCCAAAATTAAGCCTTGACGTTAAATACCACCAAATTGCGGCGCACTCTTCATTTTAAAATACCGAATACTACTTCAGAATAATAAAGGTGCTTTCACGCCTTTTAGAGTAGAGGAATTTTTAAAGTGCAATTGTCTTACGTGACCATCATTACGCACCTATCACAAGAAGAAACAAACCTGCTGGAATGGCATCAAACATAGCTGGTCCAACTGAGCTATGTAAGAACCTATTTTTACAATAAAACGGTTACTTGCACATCGTATGGATTACATAAAAGGGGGAAAAAACAGAAAGAGCTCAACATTATGCTTTTATTTGTTATAACTTTACAAAACCCAATTACTGGGATATACTGCAACATGTAAACTGGTTAACTGGTAAAAATTAACAATGAGCCTGAAGCGGTTCATTAGATTTAACAAATTTCAAAGTCTCATTAAAAAGTGTAAATAAATAAAACTAGGTAAATCAGCAATTCCCAAAATGAACTGATGGACTGACTTGACTAATATAGTATTTGGCCCGTGTTTTAAGAAAGTGATAATTTCCATGTGTAAATGTGTCATTAAACATCTTTCAATGCAATCTTGGATCTCCTACATACACATGACGCATTAACACCAACAGTCATTACAGATTCTACTATGCCTATTGCTGGAATAGTCCACAGTAATGATAAGGAGAGGCTTAAGTGGATACATCAACTCAATACAGATATTGAAGACTAGTCTACATTTTTTTGAAACATGGAAATGTTACTATTTTTTTCTATAAAAGAAACAGGAATTTTGGGGTGTACGTTTAGTGCAGTAATCTAAGATGCTCTAACTGTGGGTTAAATAGCTGGGAATTAGTACTAGATATTCTTAAATCTATAATTCTCATTTTTATACAGAGGGTTGGAAACTATGCTATTTCAACTAAAGTTCTGGGGAGGAAAATATTGGTGAGGTGAATTTTAAAGTATAATTTTAAATACATTGCTTTTTGCTTACCATCACATCTAATTGCTTTTCTGTTGAAAATACATGTACAGTGCGGTTCATCAGAATGAAGTGTAAATACATAAAAATGTTCAAGATTAACAGAAACTAGGACTGCACACTGGTGGTGGTAATAAAGTTCTATAAAATATTATGCATATTAATCTTCAGTGGAGGCTGGGTTGACAGCACTGGAAGAATAACCCCCAAGTGGATATAATGATGTTATATAGGACTGTCCATTCATTTGATTCAATTCAGCTCTTCCCATTTTGAGGTCATGTACAGCTGACATGACCTATATCTTCTTTGTCTCTAGTTTCACTCTTCCTTTTTCTGTCCACAATGCCCCAGCAGCTTTATTCTAGATCCGGTAATTCTGGAACACGGGACAAGCAGGAGCACACTGATGAGCACTTCTTGATTGAAGCTTTAGACTTGCAGCACATCATACAATAATATTTTAACATAAATTTTAATTAAATAAAAAATATTAAACATTAAAAGATTATTGCCAGCATAGGGAGTAAGGAACACTGTGGAACACCACACTAAGCAACATCCTTTAAAGATTTTGCATATAGCTTAGGAACCATATACGCTCCTTCTAGTAAATACATGTCATTGAAATATGTATAACCATTTCAAAAGATATGCAGATTAAAACTTACTTTCATCGTCACTATCTGCAGACTCCTAAAAATTGACAGAACAATGTGTATTAGACAAAATGGTAACCAAAAACTTGGATTGTTCTGGAAGACTCCCATTATCAAACATCAGATAAATGTATGGAGAACGTGTGCTGCAATATCAGGGATAATTGCTGGTTCTTACATCATCTGCTCCATCTAAATCTGGTAATTCATCCTCTCCACCCATGGTGTTCATCATCTACAAGTGACACAGAGGCACAAATTAGTCAGGCACACAAACAAATATATATATATATATATATATATATTTTTAAAGTCTATTCAAGATTGTTTCTGGAAAGTCACAACAAACCTCTGAAAAACGGTCAAAGTTGGAAAGCTCTTCATCAGAATCATCTTCCCAGTCTTTCCAGTTGTTAAAATCGACACTTAACCAATTTAGCTATTTAAAAAATGCAGATTAGTACAATAAATCATGGGATAGACACAACCAGTTCATGCTGTAACCTCTATGGCTGTATGCAGTTTTTGCACCGGTTCAAGGTTTGCAAAGAAGATACTTGCTGCCATCATACTGTGCAAATCACAGACAAAACATTTTTGTATTTGTTAATGTTACATAACGGTCACATATTGGTTAAGAAATGAACAAAAACAAATCCTTACACTTGGAACAATGTCGCTTTGCTGAAGGAATTTACTAACACCAAAACGGTCTGGGCAATATAGCAGGTAATGCAATATGAACAATATACATCTTTGAAAAGGAAACCACAATTATTTAGGACATATAGGAATCTTTCTGCTATAGGTTCCACAGTGTATTGCTTAACTATATTAAGGTGGTACTCTGAAAGTAAACAGCTGTTTAGCACTTTCGTCTGAGGATGCGGTTCATAGTTTTTGAAAGCAAGACTTGGTGGTTGAGTGGACATCTACCCTTATAGCTTCTAAACCCAATTCCACAAATGCAGCTGTGAAAGCATGATCGTAGAGTAGCGGAAAAGGCTAGTCGGGGGTTGTGGATGAGCACACAGGCAAGTTGGGAAAATGCATAAAAAAGAGCAATGGCTGAGGTGTTTGGTCTTTCAGGTACATGGCGGACTGGGCAGGTAGTAGGACTTTTGTGTTATGTCATATGGCATTATGTTATCTGGTTGGAAATGCCAGCAGTGAGCATGCATCCATGGTCCCAGTGAGGCCTTATTCATCAAGGAGGCCAGTATGAACCTGCTGTATTGGGCAAAGTACTTGCTTTATTAAAAGCGTAGCAGATGCTGTAGGTAAAATCTATATGGAACCAGTGGCACTGTGTCCTCATTACCAGTGTCAGTGAGTCTAGGTACAGCCTTAGTTGTTGGCGAACCAATATGGATTTTATGGCTTAGCAAGAGATCTCAAAGGTCAAGTCCAAGTTAAGTCACGAGTATTTAGGCTAGGGTTCAAGTTAGGACTGGGCGATAAAACGATAACGATATGTATCGCGATAGACACGTAATCGATATCAATAGAAAATGCGCTCGATAGAACGTTCGATATATTTTTTTTAAAGCGCGCCTCGGGTGATTAAAAGACCGCTGAGTCTTTACACAGGGAAGCTGGTACTGACACATAATTAACGCTAGATGGCGTTTTGCACAAAAGGAAGAATGAGCCTCCCAAACAAAATATTCGTAATGGTGACGTTTGCACGTCAATATGTTAACAAATTAATGTGACTAAATAACATTTTAGAATCAGTGCCTTGTGACCTTGTTCTCAGTAGCTTCCCCATTGGTTTTTCAGTCACCGACTGTTTTTTGTAGATCGCCGACAGAAACCTGTGGTCGGAGGCAAATCAGCAAACATCGGCGCTGCTCAGTCGTGTAGCGTGAACTACGCTCGCCAAGCCGTCGCCGACTCATCGCAGACGCCCGGCAAATATCTAGCATGTTTAATATCTAGCCCAATCGGCGACTGTGAGTCAACAGTTCTCGTGTTTTTGGACGGCAGCCAGATGAGTCGGCGATTCCCCAGTCGTGTAATTCGTGAGCACACGTCGCCGATCAGTCATGTAGTGTGAAAGGCACAACAACTGAAAGACCCGCGATTACAGCACAACCAGTCGTGTAGTGCGAACGGCACAAAAACCTGACGACTGAAAAGTCGTGTAGTGTGAACCTGGCATTAGTGAATTGCAGGCTATGGTGAACATAACAAATCTACAAATAAATGTCTCGAGAAAAAACTTCCGTCGCTCCGGTTAACGTTAATGCACAGTTTGAACAATATTTGTCTTTTTATTGCAGCCAGGTCTAGGAGGTAGTAGAACACCGCTACAGGTCAACGACGGGTGCATCCCTTCACAGAATACAGTCGTGCCATTTGATCCATAACATCAACGCCACATTTAGTCGTGTTGGAAACAGTTTCAGGCAGTTTCTTTGCGCCATTATCAATTGAAACTGTCTGTTGCATTATGCTAAGGATGCATATATATTTTTTAGGTTATGCCTGGTAAATCGTTAGTTATTTTTCCAGCCCGCAACACCTTGGTGGCATCTCACGTATGATTTTATTAATCGTACCAACAATAGTGGTTTTGTTCGCTTTGTGAATAAATTGTCAGTCGTTACATGTCGTCTTTTACCCGTGAAAGGCGCCATCAAATGCGACACAATATTTTCAGACAACCGTTGACCAGCCGACCTGCTTTCATCTTTCCCCAGATAGGGAATTGCGTTCAGCATATATTTAGTCTCAACGTCAGCGGCCACCCATAACTTAATCCCAAATTTATCAGGTTTATTGGCCGTGTATTGAGTGAAACGACAGCGAGCTGACATTTCTGTGACACATTTCTGTGTCAGCATGTCCAGTAGGCTACTTGCCATTATAATGCATGCAACCGTTCAAATGCCCAAACCGAGTTTTCAAGCAAACTGCGTTGATGTTCGATCGCCTAAGCAGTTTTCACTCAAACTGTGTAGCCGCCCCGACTAATTTATATAGTGAAAAGTGGTCATAACAGCACCGCCCATGCCATCGTCTCAGTTTTACATCGCTCGCAAAGGTATGCATTTATATATGTAACTTGCATTGTAATTAATTCATTTGTAATGCCAGTGTGTCAACAACGCATAAAAGCAGCCATACATAATGTATGCATTTACATAACAGCTAGCCCTCGCAAAGAGGGATTATACCCGTGAGATATTTCCTTTGAGGTATTGACTTCATAAATAGGTTACCATTCGCAGAATTCCTACAAACTAAAACTAAAGCATTTATTAGGCAATGCAAGACTCACTCAGTTTGAAAACCGTTGATGTAAACTTGTATATAATATTAGTAAATAAATTATATATTTTAAGACTTTGGAAAGTGAAACACTTTCACTTTCGTAAAACGGACGAATTCCGTTTTTTCTTTACACATCATCAGTTTGAACTTTGTGATTAATTTTGATTTGAAAACTATTGATCTTTATTTATTTATACTAAATATTAAATGACATACAAATCTTTGCGACACCCGCTGGCAGAAAAGAGAATTACTGTGTTGGCTATCAGGTTTGCTTTTTATCTTACAGATGTGTCTACCTCAGTTTTGCTTTAAATGTGTCCTATGTTTACAAAACACTGCACATAATTGAAACATGTTATTCACCGGAGGGTGATTCAGCATGTGAGCTTTTTTTGCATGAAATAGCATATTTTTCTCCTAGTCCTTATTTTAAATACGTAAAAAAAAAATCAATAATTATCTATATCTACCGATATGAAATGCTTATATCGTGATAGTTTTTAGCCATATCGCCCAGCCCTAGTTCAAGTCAAGTCACAAGTCTTTACGCTAGAGCATGGGTTAAAGTTCTCCGTCACTACGACGGATTTCCGTCATTTGATTTTTTTGGGGAAAAAATCCGTCAAATCATAATAAACAACACACACGCGCGTGCTATCTGTTTTGTGGCCGAAATATGATCCTCTCACTGGCGCTCAGCAGCGCTGGATGGATGACGGCAGTGTAATTTGATTGACTTGCGGTCATTCCGCCTTCTGATTTTCGGACATTACGTAGAAAAGTGACCTCCCTCCTGCCTGTGAGCGCGCGACTCCGTACACCTCGCGCTAAACTTGCGCGAACGGCAGAGGCTACTTGCCGCGTCACAATCTTTTTACAGTGTTGTCTGAAACGATATGTGGTAGTATAAAGAAACACCCCTCAAAAACAGGAATGAACATTTACCTGACAAAAATTAATGTTGCTTTGTGTTTCAGGTTTGAAAAGTGCTGGAATTTAGGCTAAAGTACTTTAAAATGCTTGAAATTGTAACTACTTCGTTTCACAACAATCTGTCTGATTGAACAGTTTTCTTGTAATTCCAGGACGAAACATGAGACAACGTGAAGACGTTAAGATTGGGCGTTTTGAAAATAAACAACCATTAAATAATGTGATAAAAAGCGAATGATTTCAAATATATGTAGAAATATTTAACTTAAATAAATTTAACGTTGAAAACGTGTTGAAATGGACCTTGAAAGTGACGTACAAGTGCTTTAATTCCACCTTGTTAAGGTGTATGACCCCAACAAGCATGACTTTGTTCATTGCGCTGAAGCGCGGACCCTCGCGCCGCTCGCGCCTATACTTGACGTGGCGCGAGGGTCCGCGCGGCGAAAATGACGTCATCGCTGTGGCTCCGCCCGTGCGCGAGCGCCTCGCGCGCAGTGGATTCCTGAGGTCGTGCACCTCTCGAATTTTGTAAATTTGCGCGAGCCGCGCTAGTAGAATGGACGCATTTGAGGAATTTCTATCTGAAATTAAGTTTCAGATACACCAGGTACTACATGAAGCGATAAAAAATACCCAAAATAGATGTTACCCACAAATGTGTATACATAGACACATAGGCTTAAGCCTGGTTTATACTTTCAAGGCTTAAACCAGGCTTAACATGGATGGTTTTGTTCTGTTTGTATTTAAAATCTCTATCCAGTGGTGTGATTTAATTTGCCATTTTTGGACATTTAATTTTTTGTAACATACCTACTTAAAGCAGGTAATCTTACTGCTTGTGTTTATGCGATAGTGAATCTGATAAAAACAAGAGAGCTTCATACCTTTTAAAACTCACCAGGATTCACTAAATTTGACTTGATCTTTAAATAATTTTTAATTATTATTTCTTCTCTCCTTACACAGGCTGTTTAGATAAATATACTTTATAAATGTGTTTATTGTGTAGAATTAGGCAAAAGAGGCTGTGTCCCAACTACACCACATTTTCAGTAGTTGCTGGCATTGTCTTTTGCCAGGAAAAATTTTCAGTCAAATGAAAATTTCTTGCTTTAACCCATGCGCTAGAGTCCAAGTGAAATCTTAAGTCAATACCAGGATAAGCTTAGGGACAGGAGATGGAAAATACTACAATATACCTTTGCTGTATTGACAGCTGAGCAGCTAGCGTGAACCAAGTTTCAAGTCAAATCTGCAATCTTTTTGTAGGTGACTTATGTTGCTCACATGTGTGCTCGCCTCTGTTAGATACTCATACACAAACTTCACCAATTGTACTTGTCTGAAAAGTCGTTTCTTTGGATACCTTGTATACCTCACTAAAATACATCTCTCTCTCTCTCTCTCTCTCTCTAATAAATATATATATATATATAATTTAATTCAGATAAAATTCGGTGAAATTACAGTAGTACCTTATCTTTGTCTTTAGTTAGTCTTGGCCATGCTTTCCCTGATTCTGCTTTCCGTAAACAGCACAACACTGACCGGTCTGTACGTCTATGTTTGGAATCCTATTGCAAGAAGGAACAATCATTAATTCATTGATTATTTTATCCTAACAGAAGTTCAAGATTTATTTCAGATACACAAACAGAGTTAAAACAAATATTCAATGCATTCTATAGAACTTACCTTTTGATCAATGGCTTCAAAGAGATTGATTTCATTTGAGTGTTTGATATTATCAGTCCCTCCAAGACAGCTAAAAGAAGAAAGCGCAGGTGGTGTTAGGTTTAGATTTATGGTGCATGTTCTAGTGCAGTGTACACACACATGCACCAATAAAATCAAGATATGTCAGAATTCAATAGTTGTGCTCACAAACACTGTATGTAAATGTAAACTTTATCTTAGTATTAAATTAACGATTTGTATGAAGCATGTCTGCATAAGGAATTCATGCTCTTCAAGCCCCTCAGACATTGAAACTTTAGGTGCTGAAATAATCACTAAAGTGGTTTTCTTTGGACTCAGAAATAAGTTAGTCCAACCTTAAACTGTGAAAATTCATCATGCAGCTTCACATAAACACTTGAATGTCCATCTTGCTTTTATTTTTTGCCTTACGCGTTTCACAATTTTTGCTTTTATTTATAGCTTTCTGGATTTTAAAATCAGAATCCAGAATTA
Organism: Brachyhypopomus gauderio; assembly: GCF_052324685.1. Classification (NCBI taxonomy): domain Eukaryota; kingdom Metazoa; phylum Chordata; class Actinopteri; order Gymnotiformes; family Hypopomidae; genus Brachyhypopomus; species Brachyhypopomus gauderio. The sequence goes on along the minus strand of NC_135231.1, from coordinate 3,422,984 downwards.
TTATATAAAAAGATTAGAAAGGCTACTGAACTTCATGAATGACAAGACGCATGTGATGGCAAAGATTCAACAAACCAAAACCTTGAGTGCCGAGTTCCATCAGCATTCTTTACGATTACAATTTGATCACATAGAAATATCAAATAATAAAATGCATACATCTGAGCTGTGGGCGATATGTTGCAGTTCCATTGCATCAGTAATTGTAGTATTAATAAGTGAATTGTGGTAATTCAACATACCTGAAACCACATTTTGAATTTTCGAAGTTCACTTTCACATCTTTGCTGTCTTCAACACAAAATTCAATGAAGACGTAGTCCTTCCTATCGTACCACTTTGCAGTTGCTGGGTTCCTGATAAAACAAATGCATGCAAGCATATTAGGTTGCAAAAGCTGAATAAAAAAATAAATAAAAGGTTTGTAAAAAACAATTCTGAATGTTAGTTTCTGACCAAATAGGTCTTGGCATTCAGTTTCAATTACAATATATAGCCTATAGGGTCAAACAATTAATGTTAGTCTCAAACTTGTGCTGAGTGATAAAAAGATGTCGATTTGTTTCACGATAAAATTCTCCTCAATGACGATAAGCTTGGGCAATAGAATTCAATAAACATTTGGTTCTATTTCCCGCCTTAAGCAGCGCCACTAACGGAAGCAATCTGATGATGTAGCTCACTATCAGGCGGCACGCTGAATTGTGTGCTACAGTGGCCCTGAAAGCCCATCGCACTGCAAAAGCAAAACACACTGCAAATACGCAAAATAATTCATCAAAATGACAACGCGTACAGTAAATTTCAGAAACGCGCTGCAAATTCAGAATCGCCACAACACAATGGAAGTGTTTCTGGACTAATTATTTTACACAGGGACTCAAAAGCAACCTGCTGCACCACCCTAAAAGCTATATTATACTTGATGCGTTGCGACTGGAGCGAGGGTCCGCACAGCAAAAATGACACAATAACAGTGGCACCGCATGCTGTTGCGTCGCTAGTACGGCACTTTCAAGGTCCATTTTCAACATTTTCCAGCACATTCAGCTTAATTAAGTTACATATTTATACAGATACACATTTCGAATCGTTTCCACCATATAATTTGCTTTATCACATTAAAAGAGATGGTATTGTCTACCCAGTATTCGACCACTTTTTCTTCTTCTTCTTTTGGCAATTTCCGTTTAGGGGTTGCCACAGTGGATCAAACTCCTCCATCTGGCCCTGTCCTGAGTGTCCTCCACTGACACACCAGCCACTCTCATATCCTCTACTTCTGCATCCATAAACCTCCTCATAAGTCCACCTCTCCTCCTCTTGCCTGGAAGTTCTATCCTCAAGACCCTCCTACCTCCTACCTTTATCTCCAAAACATGCTACATGTGCTGATCCTCTAATAAACTCATTTCTGATCCTACCCTTCCTCGTCACTCCAAATGAGAATCTCAACATCATCTCAGACACCTCCATCATCTCAGACACCTCCATCTCCCTCACCTGTCTCTTTGTCAGTGCCACTGTCTCCAGTCCATACAACATAGCAGTCTCACTACTGTCCTATAGATCTTTCCTTTCATTCGACCACTGTTATTATTTATTGGTTTAAATATTACATTATTTAATTAAAGTTAAGATATTTGGGACTTTTCAGTACAATATAACCATTGACAAACAGCTCCGTCTACTTTGTCTAAATACCTCACAGTGCTCAATTTGGCAATAACGGTCACATCAGCGCCAGATAAGGCAGAGATGTCTCCCACTTGCTCGATAAACCTTTCACACTAATCGAGTGTAAATTCACCATAAGGATTCGTCTGCTACCCTTTTAATAAATCTAATGTTTAAAAAACTCGTCTGTACTGCTTAGCGTGCTACAGTCCCATCCTGACTGGCTGCCTGAGGTGGAAAGCTGTGGAACCCGATTGGCTGAATAAAGTGGAGGGCTGTGGAATCTGATTGGAAGGCTGATGGAATCTAATTTGACTATAAATTGAATGTAGTGGAAGACCATGGAAATGAAAATGCATTCTGCTCAGATTGCATTTTCAAAATGCATTTTCAAAATGCATTTTGAGCGCTGTTGGTATCAATGTTATTGCGAACAGGGGAGGCGCTATTTCTCCATTAATATTTGAATACTGACATCTTTTTAGTGTGGTGGTGAGGTTGAAAATTAAATTTTAAACGCATTATCACGGAATGCAAAACATTAAGCGAATAGCATTTTAATTACAATTTTGATAGAATCTTTGCATGATCACATGAACTTGATAATTTAAATCAGGAAATACATTTTCATTTTAATGAAGGCACAAAAAAAGCATCAAAACGTATATGTAAATGAAATACGAATAGATGTCCATCACATGTAAATGGAACTATTGCATTTTAATTTTGAGCTCAAAGTTGCTTGTATGAGTGGAACACGTAAAAATGCAAATGCGTATTACATTTTTATATTGACACAGAATAACTTCCATAATAATGTAGGACTGGGCAAATAATAAAAAATACACTGAAACTGACATTTAGAAACTCATGACATAATTTCTCATGACTATTCAGTCTTCTACAGAAATTACTCAAGGAGCCAGTGGCTCCTAAAAGGAAAATATCAGGTGCCAATAATTTTCTAGGCTCCATAATAATATACAAATTAACAAGCATTGCAACACTCATCTCAGGTAATCTGTTATGTAGGATCTCTCCTGATATATTTTGATTAGTGATAAAGTTTCAGCTCAGCTAAACTGCTTTGCGAGTCACCGCGTTGATCAAATTCCCAGTCGCAGTCTGGAGCCCCGAGTCAAGTGCCAAGCTACTTTGATGTCACTGATATGATGGTGTGAAACTTTCCAAACAAAAAGGTTGAACTTTACCAGACAAACAAAAAAATTGCAATTTCTATTAGCATTTCTTTCTTCTGATTATAGGATCAGTTGTAACTATGGGCTGAAATTTCAAAATTAAACTAATAGCCTAACACTACATTCAATATTGTGCTTTTAAGCACACAACATTGCAGCGGCCAACATCATGCACCTCTAGTAACAGGTGGTTATACATTAATGAGAACAATGTAAAATATTCTATTTCTGTAAATACATCTCTCTAAACCTTAAAACAGCACATTTAAGACAAATGGGTGTGTTGGCCTTAATTTCATGCATTTTAACTTCCAGAACATTCCCGCAAATTCCTCTACTTGCATTTTGAATTTACATTTTTGGGTTTTTAGCAGATGCTATTAGCCAGAGCGACGTGAAACAATTCTGTTGGGTTGAATGGATTTGCAGCATTACTGAATTTGCAGAAATGAATTTGCTTTGCGTATTTGCAGCATGTTTTTCTTTTGCTTTCAGGGCCACCATAGTAAATCAGCCTAAAACAACATTGTACCAAACAAACCCAGCACCTTTCAGTGTTGTGGTTTAAAACAAAACTACCTTGTATGAGATTGTTTGAAGGTGGAAATGTTTATTACAAATGATTGATAATTTGCATTCTGGACATATCTGGAGTTTCGATGTATTGTCTAAATCCGGTTTTGATTTTGTATTTTGCTTATTAAATTTGAACTGATGAATTAGCCCTCTTCTTGAGCATTTTTTGATTTGACGTTTTTTTCCTTTAATAATTAAAAAGATACTTTAAAATAACTCAAGTAAAAGTAACAATTATTTTTACTTCAGTAAAGTTCTTGGCTACAGTACCAGGTTTACAGTTACATATAGAATGTAGCATGATTCCATGCACTCTGAGTGCAGGTATTCATTGTCTAGTGCCCCATTTAGCTGGTAGACCAGTGTAAACACAGCAGTCAGTGGCATGGTAGAACTACTGGACTGAGTAGTCTGCCACCCACAAATATTAAATTAACAGCAACTCCGTTTAGAAACTGGCTATGGACAATAAGAGGAATATCTTCTTTTATTTTGTGGTTGCAAAACTGGATCGGTAGATTTTCAGATGAAGGTATTTATCTAATTATAAGCACAATATTATTAAATTAACTCAATCGTCAGATAGTAGCCTATGCACACTGTTTTACAACAAAAACTATTTTCACTTCATGGCAAAAATTTATTTTAATCGGCCGTCCTAATGTACGAACTAAATATACGTTGATATGGCATGCATTAAAATATATAGTCATGTTCTGTTGTTATAGAATTAGCTAATTACTTCGACACAAACAAATATATACAACAATTTCTGAGTGATTTGTAATCGAACCTAATCCAGCCTGAAACGTGCTCACATTTCTCCAGCGGCCGCACGCGCTGGTCGCACGCGCTGGTCGCACGCGCTGGTCGCACGCGCTGGTCGCACGCGCTGGTCGCACGCGCTGGTCGCACGCGCTGGTCGCACGCACACTACTCGGCTCACGTGGAGTTAACCGGCTAGACGCCATGGACACGGAAATATAAAGACAAGCAAATTCTGCATTCGTGTTGTTTGTGGATCGTCTTTAAGAATCAGATACCGGGAATACGTTTCTGTGCACGCAGGCTGACGCGATCCTTGCGTTTTAATTAAACGGAATTGTTAGCTTTGGCTAAAACGGGAGTTTTTGTTAGCAGGCTAGCTATGTCACAGGAAACAATTCCCAAGCCATGTGCCAATATGCACAGCCAAGACTAAACTTAATGGAATACGTTCACCAGCACAACCACCGTGCAATCATTCCGGATTAAAACGTGCCTAGTTGGCTAGCAAGTTGCACAAGTTCACATAGCTGTCTTAGCTAGGTTAGCCAGATAGTCCGCTATGAAAACTCCAAGATCACACAACACATGTCAGTTCAGCTCATCAGCTAACGCAAGAGCAGCGAGCACAGCTACACACCTAGCAATACTAGCTAACAAACTTTACACGTCCGATTATACATGAGCTCATGTGTTTTAAACGTTGCTCAAATGCAAGGCGAGTAAACCAGCAGAAAACCCCCCAACAGAGTGTTTATATCCAGCTGGCACGGCGCCTCATTTATGATCAAGAACGTGTTACCTCGCTACAAGTAACAACGGCTAGCCAGCTATAATCATCACATCTATTCAGTCTTCTACAGAATGTGATGTTTCGATATTATAACACATTACAATCAGGATTTCTAACCTATTCCGAGTTGCCATTTAAACTTACATGACTTTGGCGTGGTTGACCTGGCGTTTTCTCTGATTGTGAACTCTACTCTAGCTGGACGTCTCGAGCGCCTCTTCTCCGCGGTGTGGGGCGACGTCACAGGTCCTGCCGGAGCCGCCGACGTTTCTAGAGCTCATTTCAAATTACGAGTTTGTGAATGTGTCATTTTAGTTATTTTAATTTACGCTCGCAGCAAGGTGGCATTAAGCTAAACGCCATCAACAACATTATTTTTCATACAATTAGGGTATCTTCTATTTCGCTTCGTTTTTATAGTCTATGTTTATTGGAAACTGCGAGCTTTCATGAGAATGGATTTTTAGATAATCTGGAATACGTTTTGGTTAGATTAGCACAAGACATGGCCAACTCCGTTCGAAATTATTTTTTTTAAGATATTAGAAAACACGGGAATCAGTCGGCGTGTATTATGTATATTATGATAGTTTAGACGTTTAGCACAAAATCTGTATAAAGATATACTAAACTAAATTAAGTCTTAGTACGCCTTAACGCCCTAAATGAGGCCTTTTATTTTGAAAACAGATACGTCGCTCGTTCGGATGCCATTTTGAAAGGTTAGCTAGCGTCGTGGTTGACTTCACAATTCTAAGGTTTCTTGACATACTCCATTAATGTTGTAATTATTTATTATTTGGCGTCTTGAATATCTGTTAATTGTGGGAGTACATTAATGACAATTAATTTTCACGAGTCTCATTTGGTAGGTGTGAAGTTTATGAATGACGCTGACACCCGGGTTGACCGTTATATCGCTATTGAGGTAGTTAACCGTAGCTGGGTTCACTGTGCGAGCCGATAGACCCGGTCCAGACACAAGTCGGACCACAGCTTGGATCCACTGTAGCTGCTGCCTGCGTATTCCAGCTCAATTAGATCGCGGACAGCGATGTCTAAAAGACGATGTGCGTGAGGATATGTGCTGCTGTCCTGTAGGGATTTAACTATCTAAAAATTAATACCAGCGAGCGTGCAACAAAATGAGAAGATAGACAGGAACACGCGAAGCGCTCTCCATAATCCTACGAGATGGTGCAATACCAGAATTTACAGAGCACCGAAAGTTGCTCAGATCCACCATCTACATCCAATTTCCAGACACCCCCGCGTCTGCCTGCCCGGGACTGTCTTCGGCTCCAAAGAAGCAACGTGTGTTCACGTGCATACTTTGTGGTAGTTCTTCCACCTTTACATAATAAACATAATCGCTCTGCTGCTGTATGTACATTATAACACCGGCTCCCGGGAGGTTCCTGTCTTGGACAGAAGCAGCAGTGTACCTCCTCCACCACCCCTGGACCGCCAGGCCACCTCCCAGAGCATGTCTTCAGATCACCTCTCTCGTCTCCCACGTTTGGAGGGTATACGGGTATGGAGGACCTTTTCATGCACCGGTGTCTAAACTCACTTGTAAGCAGGTCAATTGATTGATTTGGGTAAACATTGTCTGTTTTCTGCTCAGGTTGGCCACACCCAGATGGTGTCCCTCTCTCCTGAGCGATCTCACAGTTTGCGCACCCTCAGCTTGAAGCCACTGTTATTCGGTGAGCTATACTGGACTTGTCCAGTTACTAGTAACCTACTTTGAACTGTTAATCCAATTTATATGCAGCCTGTGTTTTGGAATTTGTAGTATGTAATGTTATATAACATTTTTAGCAGACAGTGAATAGACTAAATATTACATAGGATGTTTAAAACATTTAATATCAATTCACCGCTACATATATATAAAAGTGATATTTTTCATTATTTACATATGTATAAACACTGGCCCAGTTTTAAACCCTTTCTGTGTTGCCATGGCAAAGAGGGTTACACATTTGTTATGCCCATTGGTTCACTTTCTCATGGTTCACATTCTCACCTTCCAACTTGTTCTAACCCTCTCTTCCACCGCTCACTACCCTCTACACCGGTGATGTTTCCACTTGCGCGCAGCCTGGTTGAGTTGTCGTGGGTGTCTGCTCCAGCTGAAAGCCTTGTTAACCAGTAGCCTATCACCCATCACGGTTCCCGTCAGAAGAAAGGTAGCCCCTTGAGGATGGTGCCGGTTGAGGTTGCCCACACAGGTAGCATCCCGCTCTAGCCACAGGGCCAGTCTTCCCTTCATTTCTCCTCCCAACAAGGGGCCATGCTTAAGGACGTCCAGTCGAGAACCTAGGGAGAACTTGGCTATTGCCGAGCTGCTGGAGTTTGACTGTGCTAAACGTACTTTCACAGCTGAAAGGGGGGAGAAATGAGAACAAGAAGAACGTGTAAGACCGAGAAGTAAAATAAAGCAGACGCCATATTCATCAACATCTGACCAACTAAAAGATGAGCAACTAAACTCACCAAAGTCACTTTTACAGAGCAGGTCTAGCAGCACTTTGACTGACGTGGTCTCCTCTAACTCGCAGTCTGTACAGCTAGCTTGCGGCACTGCTGAGACAAACAAAACACATCAGTTAGAAACCAAGAGCAAGCCACCATCAAATAGACTGTTTCTGGCTTTCTACATATTTTCACAGAGTTTCTGTTTTTGTGTACTGAAATAGGCTTGCCATATTACCACTGTGTGTGTTGCTAGTGCTGTTTGACATGTGTGTCACTGGTGAGATGCACATCAGATGGTCCTTAGGAAACTGGTCACAGTGCAAGATTCTTGGCCAAGAGTATCCATAGCAGTTCATAATGGGAGCACAGCTGTCCTGCACGGATTCACATAAACTTCGACATGGCGAAATGATCCTAAAGAAAAGGATAAGGAAAAGAATATTTCCATAGATATGGAAAAATGAAAGATGGGAGGGAAAAATAATTTTTTAAGAACTGCTATACAAGGGATCATCTGCTGTAATGATTAGTGGAGAATTTTATTCAGGTCAGTGTCTGTTATTCAGTCACATTCTTAGGCCTTTGCCTGCTGTATAGTTTCCCTGTGTAGTTAATGTTGTAACGTAGAATGTAGTTCAAATTTATTAATAGCCACAATACAATTAGATGCGAAACTACTTGCTCAAAGAATCAAAGTGAGTTTAAACCTGTTAGCAAAAAGTGTTAGTTTCTGCAGTTCTAAATTCTGTCATTGTTATAGGCTATTCATTCCTAATCTTCGTGTGTCTACATACATCTTTGAAATGAACAATGTAACCTGATAAACACACACAACCCAATGAATACATTCTATGACACACACAAGCAAAATCCAAAAACTGCTCCAAAAAAAATTCCAAGAATTTGTATCTGACCGCTGGCTTCACTTACCTCTCGAGGCATACAGGGGCAAAGAGTGAACAGAGGAATATTCGGGCGTACGGGTGGCAGTCGCGGGCGAGGAGGGGCAGCCAGCTGCCGCTCTGCTGAACGGCTTCGCCCGGCGACTCGTGGCCCAGCAGGTTTGGCATTCGCATGATGTTGTAGCCTAGCCCCTGGCACAGGGCCATGCCAGGCGGTATGGGCAGACATCGAGAGGCCCGTGTGCTCTGAGAAAGCAGGAGAAGTAGTAAAGTAGGCGCACACAGAGTCATAGTCCTGATGAATTAGCTCAGTGAGTTTCACTGAGCGTTGGGAAACTGGGTCAGGGTGGTGTAGTGATAGGTGTATTTATACAGGACTGTTGAGGGCCTCA
>NC_135231.1:3374196-3409196 GCF_052324685.1 Brachyhypopomus gauderio | reverse complement strand
TGGCATGACTTATTATTTAACCATGATAAAAAATGTGTTTTAACTATGTAAAAATGCTTTTAAAAATGTAATATTTTAAGGGGGGGGGGGGGGTAGTTGGTAAATTGTTGCCATGAGGCAACAATGCGCATTCATGGAAAGTACCATAAAACCCATTTTCCCCTAAAACAAAATTTTTAGGAAATCCAGATTATATGTAGTGATCTATTTAACCCAGTATATAAACAGTTAAGTTTAAACAGTTCCAATTTTTATTTGGAATCTAAGGTAATAACATTGTAATAAGGTACATATGTCTGTAATAAGACATAAACCACATCTCTCTTGCCCACCTGATGAAATTTAAAATAAGTAAATCTTTTTATAAAATTAAAAAAAATTGTGATATAATTTCACAATATATGAAACACGTATTACTTTTTTATATAAAATACCTCAACCTGTTTCTTCTGGTTCTGCCTCTGTGTCTGTACCTGACTCTGACCTGTTACAACTGTTCACATCAACGTCATTCTCCTCATCACTGTCCACTCCTCACTCTGCTCTTGTGGAAGAGCAACTCTGTGTTCACCTTCCTTCTACCATAGAAGAAACATTTCTGAGGATGAAAACATCATATATAAACTGCAGTCAAAATGCAGTCTACAATTCCTATGCTTTCCAGTGGAGAAATTAATAATCAAGATAATGTTGCAGTTAAAAAATGTTAGGGTTAAGCTTAGGGTTAGAATAAAAAAAAATGTAAATAAAAATGTTTTTCCCCCTTTTTAAATGTAATAAAATTTGTAAGCATAGTATCAGAATAGCCTAGAGCTACATAAGTTAATTACAGTCCAATAGGCTGAAGGTGCACAAATACGTTCCATATTTGCATATAGTTGCCATATCGCAACAATTAAATTTTACCCTTTTATAAAAACACTTAGTACATCTAAACTGGTATTATTGATGAAAAATTAAAGTGAACATACCCCAGATAGTATTTAAATTTTTTTCTTCAAGAAACTTGAAGTCTAAATCTTGAATAATTAGTGGAATTTGGGAGCCTTCAGGTCATGAACTTCAGTGTGGTGTGTCAATGGGATAAGGAGGTGCAAACATGGACTTGCTAGTCATGTGATGTCAAAAGTTACTGTTTCTGTCAAAGTAGAAGTCCCCCTCCCCCAAATAAATAGTAAAAAAAAATAGTAACATGGATTTCATATTTAGAGTCTTATTAAAACCAAGAAAAAGTCATTGTTGCCATTTGGTAACATCATGCAGTAGAGGGTCAAAAACAGATGGGGGTCACATAAACGCTCATGTTTTACTGTGCTTTCCATTCTGCTGCTGAAATCATGACAAATTATTGTATTGCCTCACGTCATAATTCCCTTCGCAAACATTACCGGATTATCAACTGCATTTGTCTTAGGTAAAAGATGAAAGCACTTCTACAAAAAAAATAAGCATAGGATAAATAGATCAGTACATTTTATTCATTACGTTGCTTGACTTTTTGGTGTATTGTATTTGCCATGGCAAGCTCCAAATAGCTATTGGTTTCTTGTACAGTTTCTTCTCAAGCCATAATCTGCACAAAACCTTCTAATATTATCTTCAGAACTCCTTCCATGTTCTCCCATGCCAAAGGTGATTGAGATTCTAGGGAGGAGCCAACGATGACACAATTCCTCAAAGTGACTGTCCGAACCTTTTTGTCTGAATTCAAGGAGTTACAGATTCCAAAAAGTATCTGTAATGAGTTTAAATAAAAATAGGCATGCAATTTAAGCATTGCAGTGGAATGCAGGTACACTGCCATTGACTTTGCATTTTGATGTTTGTAGGTGGTGGATAGGGAGCTTTTTGGAGTGAGTAAACCAGCTAGGGAATAGGACTGTTTTAAGGTTTGGCAATTCCAGGTTCAAGCATGTATAGGCTCACAAGGTATAGGACTCAGACCAGGATGTACTAAATCTGGCACCAACATAAAACATGTTAGTTCACTGGTTCTGTTATTACCAGGACTGGTACAATCTGGATTAATGTGTAACTGCTGTTTCAACTGCTGTCTTTCTGCTGAGGTGTGTGTTGTTTGTCACTCTGCATCGTGTAAAGAAATTGCAAATGTTTTGACTCTTCGTTCATGTGTTAATTGTGGTTCTCTGCGTTGTAACACATATGAGTTCATGTCTGACGGAGGGCATTTTGTAGAGAGCCCTCTCCCTTCAGTACTGAATGCAGACTGAAATTACACTGTTAATACAATTACACAATATATTCTTCAGCAAACTTAGACTACACTTAAACTGTGCAGCATTTAATTATTTGTGTAACAAATTCAAGAGCCCATTCCAGAAACTACCTTCCTCTTTCTGTAGCTCTATCTTTTCAGTCATAACTGAAGATTGTTGTATTCTCATCAAATCAAAGTCAATTAATCATAGCAGTTGTCCTAACACAATAATGATGTTAACAGTCTGAGTTTGATTCAACAGTGTTTACATGTGTTTGTGAGCTGCATGCTGTAAGATTAAATTGCATGTTTGTAGGTATGTGACGGTGTTGCTGTTTCTGAATTCGGTGGACGAGGGCGGGGAGAGCAGTTTCCCTGTAGCTGACAACAGGACTTACGAGGAGGAGGTGAGCCATGGATGCTCTTTGTTGCCATGGCAACACAGGGCAGCACGCTGTGTTGTCATAGCAACTAAAGAATTTGGTAGGAAGATGAGGCCCATGTTGTTTCTGTGAGGTTGACTCTTGACTTGGATGTCTCCTGTGTGAAGGACTAATACGTAGTGCTGTGACATGATGGTGGCACGATGAGGGAAGTTCATGTTGTTAAGTTTTTAGCTTCTCAGTTAATACTAAACACATCTCTGCCAGTTTTGTATAATGAGTCATATAGTGAAAATGACGTGACTACCGAAATGTGTGGTGGATGTACATGTATCGCTAACCTGCTGCGGTAGTTGGTTCCATCTTAATCCACATATTTTGGAGTGGGATTCAGATAGTCCTGGAGACCTCCAATAGCTGAATAAGATTACAGTTGGAACTAAGGAGGTGTATATATTGGGAATATAACTGGAGATTCTTGTATTTTGATCAGAAATGTCCCAATGCAAAAAAAAAGAAAAAGAAAACCAGTAACACCTTTGATTTAAGATCATTGTCACTGTCTTTACTGTATTGTAAAAATTTAACTACAGATTTTTGATTTTTGATCTTACCTGTGTGTGTGTATGTGTGTGTGTGTGTGTGTGTGTGTGTGTGTGTGTGTGTGTGTGTGTGTGTGTGTGTGCGCGCGCGTGCGCATGTGTTGGGGTGTGTGTGTGTTTGTTGGGGCGTGTGTGTGTGTTTTTCCCCCCTTTTAGGCTCTAGGTGACCTCTCTCAGCAGTACTGTGCCAAAGGGAATCTGAAGATTAGGCCGGTAGCCGGTACAGCCCTGCTGTGGTATAACAACCTTTCAGATGGCAATGGTTATTATCACCTTATTAACGTTTTCTCTCTAATCCTGCCTTTTATGATTTTTATTGTTGTTGTATTCGTGGTAATGAGAGATCCCTAGTCCAGTAAAAATAAATAAATAAAGTGACATTGGGCAACTTGAAAACTGAAGAAAATCACTAGATCTTTTTGACATCTTTTCTTGCAGTAGTGATGTTACTTTATTGTTCTCTTGGTGTGAGAAGAGCTTCAATCACCGTGCAGCTCAAAATAGTAACATCCACAGGCAAAACCTTTTTAACTGTCAGACTGAACCTGTAATGCCACTTATGTAGATTATGTAGATTAGGGTTGAAGCACATAGTCCTGATCCCTTATCATCCAAAACAAATTGTGCAGACCAAAGCATAAAGTCCAGGAACACAAAACTTGTAGTATGTGTGAAACTACAAGCTGATGTAAGGCAAACTTGCCCGAAGGTGGGGTTTGAGCACAGCATTAAACGTTTTAGCCTAAACCTCTCAACCAGTAAACCAATTTCTTTGTCTTAATCTTTGGCTTTCAATGAATTCCACTAGACCCATTAATTTTAATCATTTTGCTCATTTGTAGTATATGCAAAACCTACTTTTGATCATTTTTACAAACATTTACATTTTCAAATACAATTATATGCAAATCAGTAGTCCAGACATGGAGCGTTAATTAAGTAGCTTTATTTAAACATCAGTAACTTCTGAGTAACTTCAACAATTTGTATAACAGTTAAATGACCGAGTGGTGTTCTGTTATTGGAACACCGTGTTCGAGCACAGAGGTGTCCATATGTGCACACGGCACCAAGATACCCTAGGTCGCAGTTCGATGATCGATTTTGTAATTGTGCTGTCGGACTTGCAACCATGTGTGTTAGACACTCGGATAAAGAGGAGATTCTGGCAAACCGTCAGGAGGGAAAAGCAGTTCCCGACCAACACTGTATTCCATGAGGCTGGGGATCTGCTGACCTCGACTGGGGATGTCATTAGGCAGTGGAAGGAATACTTAGAGGATCTTCTCAATCCCACCATCACACCTTCCACAGAGGAAGCAGAACGGGAGGACTCGGACGGGGGTTTGCCCATCACTCGGGTTGAGGTGACCAGGGTAGTTGTGAAACTCCTTGGCGGCAAGGCTCCGGAGGTGGACGAGATCCGCCCTGAGTTCCTTAAAGCTCTGGATGTTGTGGGACTATCCTGGCTGACATGTCTTTGCAACATCGTGTGTACATTGGGTACAGTACCTCTGGACTGGCAAACCTGGGTGGTGGTTCCCCTTTTTAAGAAGGGGGACCGGAGGGTGTGCTCCAACTATTGGGGGATCACACTCCTCACCCTTTCTGGTAAAGTCTATGAAGGGGTCCTGGAGAAGAGGGTCCGTCGATAGTTGAACAATGCTGGTTCTGTCCTGGTGGAACACTGGACCAGCTTTTCACCCTTGCGAGAGTCCTAGAGGGTGCAGGGGAGTTCACTCAACCAGTCCACATGTGTTTTGTGGATTTGTAGAAGGCATTCAACCATGTCCCTCGGGGATTCCTCTGGGGGGTATTCTGGGAGTATAGGGTATGGTGCCCGCTGGTACGGGCTATCCAGCCTGTACAAACGGAGCAGACTAAGTCAGACTAGATCCTGGTGGGAGTTGGTCTCCGCTAAGGCTGCCCTTTGTCACTGATTCTGTTCATAAATTTTTTGGACAGAATTTCTCTGCGTAGCCAAGTCAGACATTATATATCTCGGCTGTCCTGGGAACGCCTCGGCATCCCCCCAGAAGAGCTAGAAGAGGTGGCAGGGGAGAGGGAAACCTCTTTGCTTAGGCTGCTGCCCCTGTGACCCAGACCTGGATAAGAGGAAGAAGATGGATGGATAGATTGATGGATAGATTGCTTGATTGATTGCTTGATTGATTTCTCAGGACCCACTCATCAAGCTGGAATTTGATTTCCTATTTCTGCAGGCAAGATAATAATAATAATAATAATAGTAATAATAAATCATGTGGTTCAATTCTAACATTCTTGATTTGCAAGAGACTAGAATTCAGTCATTATCAAAAACATCATGAACTTTGGCAGTGTAATCTGCCAATATTGGTGTATTTTCTGCAATTCTGTGGTTCTCTAACATAAAAACAGTAACCAAGAAATCAGTCAATCCATTTGTGTTGAAATTATAAGTGTAAACATTGCAGTTTTGTGTGAGACAATGTTACACAAATTAGTTATTTACTTTTGTTTGGTTGGTTGGTTGTTGTGGGTTGTTGTGGGTTTGGTGCCTAAATTGTTTAAAAAAGATTTTCAATTTCAGTGCGAGTCTGAACATCCTTGTAAATAAACAAAATATTTAGACTTGTCAGAGTGATATAGTTATCTCAATAGTTATCAAAAATATGCTGACATTTGTTGTGCAGTATCTACATGCCGGCCAACACTTTCAAGCCTTTCAGCTTATGATCCTAAAATGTCCAAAACATCTCTGACAGGATTTTTTGTGTGAGTCTTTGTCTAGAGTAACACGTCAGAATCATGTTAGTATAGCTTGTTTCTCTTGTTTTCTTTTGCTCTCTCTTTATGGAGATATGGGTATGGACATCCACTCACTCTCTGTCCTTGTCGTTTAGGTTGGGTAGGAGAGCTGGACGAGTTCTCTCTCCATGGCGACTGCATGGTCACTCGAAGCCCCAAGTGGATAGGCAATATCTGGATCAACATCGACCCTGACCAAGAGCGACAGAAGCGCTACCAGCAACTGGTCTCTGGGCAACAGTTCAGGCAGGAAAGTCAGAAGATGGAGCATAGCGACCTTCATCAGGAACTGTGAGCTTCACAACTTCTGACAAGGCTGTCCGTTTGGGCCCCATCTGTTTTTCACCCTCCAAGATAAATTCCAGTTTAGCCAGACCATTGCTCATTTTCACACTGCAGTGCTGGTCTCAGGTGCTCAACTCAGCTAATGGCACTTTTCATAGCCATACTGCCCCCTGGTGGTGCTAGTATGTTACATATCTGACTTGAGGGTTTTAACTGAAAACTACTTTCAGTTATAATAAAACCTCTATTTATTGACTTAATTATATGAGAGCATTTTTGTGATTGGAATGGTATTTATTCATGAAAATATTTATTGAATAATGCATATTTATTGTTAAGTGCATATTTATTTATTTATTTATTTAAGTTTATTTATTCACACATAATGTTTGTACTTATGTCTTGGTTTGGTTATATACTCAATGCACTTTCCAATGCACATTTTAATTTAATGCAATAGACAAGATATATATGTAATTATGTCACAGTTCAGTTTATGTTAATATGGCAAATAAATGAAACCAACTTGAAATGTCTTATGTGTCTTAAGTTTGTAAGGTACTCAAGTGTGTGACTTGAATTACAGCAGAATTGCAGCTCACAAAACTCACATTTCAGATTCCTCATCATCCCATGTATGTGTCTAACCTAGACTCCACAAGATGGTGCAAAAGCAGTGTACATTTGAATTGGCTTACTCAGCTGAGAGTGCCTTAAATTGGGATTAACAATCTTGTGTTTAATTGTGCATCTGTTCTCAATAAGTTACTTTACAATCATTGCTGCTACTTGTTTTGCACTATAAAATCACTTTAAATCTTTACACATATACACAATATACACAACATTTTTATTGTGCATTTTTCCTTGAGAAATAAAACAAATAATTTTATTAATTTTAAAAAGACTGACTTATTGACTTCAATTGTTTTAAAGATCTAATTGCCACTTGAACCTTTGAAGTATTTTGGAGAGTTTTAACCAATTTCAACAGTTTAGTTTTTAACTGTAGTTTAGTAAACAGATTGCTAAACCTCAGAGCAACTGAAGTAAAGCTCTGATAAAATTTCTGTAATACATTTTAGCATTGAAAATTTAAAAGACAATTTTAAAAGAAGATACAACTCATTTGAAATTCCACAAAGAGCTTAGGCCTCAGAGTTATGTGTCATGCTAGTGTGGTAAAAATATCATCAGCTCAGCTCCTTCACATAAACAAAATTGCATTGTAATGGTATTATCCAGTACAGGGACACCAACAGAAATCCACCCCCCTCACACACACACACACACACACACACACACACACACACACACACACACACAAGGCTTAATGCATTGGACCATTCACTTTAACTACTTAACCCGTCTATTATATCATTAAATCATAAACAATATGATTGCATGTGGATCTGTGGTGAAACATTCTCTATGTCTAATGTAATTTTAATTCAACATAAATTTGCAGAATAAAAAAAACACATTTTAGTCCAAAATAGTCCAAAATTTTTTGTTATATGACATTGTTTTTATAACTAGCGAAATAGAGAGCAAAGGATTAGAGCTATATTCATTTAGACTTGATTTCTGAGGATTGTTAATAACTGCCCTGATTATGCCTAGGGTGAAGGGGGCATTATTTAAAGACCCGAGTAACAAAGCCATTCTGTGGTCTTCTAAGCTTTGTCTTTCTAGTGTGACTGTACATTGTGTCTTGCTGTACCTCTGATCTATCAGTTTCAACGGTCAGTCTCAATATGAAACAGTGGAAATCTACACACTATGTACGGGTTTAAACTTTCATTTCTGTATGTGTGTCTACAAAACTACTTTTTTAACCTGTTGGCATATTCCTTGCTATATTCAAGGGGTCTAAACCTTTCTTAGACATTTTGAATGCAATATAATCCCACAATCCGGTATAGGTGCTGGGTAGCTCTTTAACCAATTCCTTTTTGATTATTCAGTCAGAATGAAATCTCACTAAACTGTAACAAGTAAATCAGCAAAGCGTGCCTCCGCAACAAAGCAGTTCATCTCAACAGTAGCGGAGTGGGTCTGGTGTCTGTGACAGGAGTCAGACACACTGGGACCAATCGCAGTACAGTCTGGTTCCGAGGATGGTGGGCGGGTGGGGGTCTGTACGAACTAAGAGCTGATGCTACAGGCGCCTCACATTCCCACCGACCGACATAGCTACGCCGGTTTCTCACGTCTGTGATTGATCTACAAAACCCCGACGGACTCGTTATTAACGGTTATTTTCATTTAACTTTTATCCATGCGATTCTTCAGGCTTACCTTCAAGTGCTTTGTCGACTGCTTCTGAGAGTCCCATTTAGACTACAGCTTGCGACGCTCCGAAATTTTCCATCTTGAACTTCAATCTGCCGGTCTGCAACATCGTCGAAGATCCTTTAAAATATCAACGAATACTAAACAGATAGAGCAGCAGCACCAAACTAAAGAACTAAAAAGACGCGCCTTAAAAAAAACGCGCCTTGTCCATCGAGCCGCTATTTGTAAATTATAGGGCTAGCCTCCTGCTAGCCAGTCGGCATGACGTCCGAGGTGGGTGAGCGTGTCCAAAGTAAGAATGCATTTATGTATATCTATCTATCTATCTATCTATCTATCTATCCATCTATCTATCTATCTATCTATCTATCTATCTATCTATCTATCTATCTATCTATCTATCTATCTATCTATCTATAGTAAGATTGCATTTATGTAATTCTATCTATCTATCTATCTATCTATCTATCTATCTATCTTATCTATCTATCTATCTATCTATCTATCTATCTATCTCCTAACCTATATAGGCCACCACTCAAGTTATATACTGACATCCTGTGTAATTAATAATATTTCACATATGCTTGAACGTCCGGTGTGTTTTACATCAGTGCCATGGCTTACTGTAGGTTACCAGTTATGGGTAATTAAACTGCCTCACAGTGAGAGTAGCAATATGACTCACACACATTCCCCATTCCCTCACAAGCATTTTAACTTCTTACTGTAAGAGTACTCCAGCATATGATATTGGACACTGCCTTGTCTGTTAGACATGATCTAGCCTTTGGTCACTTTTGCTAATGATTGTGGTACACACTGAAAATGCTGATATCAAATAATTAAAAATATTACCAGACAATGTATGCAGTTACTACATATACTAGGTATGCTAGGTATTCTATACTAATTAAATCCAGAAGATCACGATTTGGTTAACTTTATTGGTCTCATTCATTCAAACTGCTTCAATCTGGATCCACCTACTTTTTTCGAACCTGTGTGCAGAATGTCACCCATGACATCATAAGATGACATAAACCAGTCACTTGGCATAACATGCAGCACATTTAAATGAGCAACATAATAAAGAAATAGTTGGGTCATGACATTGAATGTACCTTTTTCGTTTTGTTTCTGTTCCTTTGTTTCTCTTTCTGTTCTTCGGATGATGGAGAGACATGCCAGGAGGGAATCGGGGCGGCGGTCACACGTCCTCTGGTGGTGGCCACTGGGGTGTGTGAAGATGAGGTGTCTGAGCCAAGTCCTCGATCAGGCGTGGTGGACGGCTGCATGTGCGGAAGCAGCGTGTGTGTGTGTGACCCCAGAGCGGTGTTGGGTCATGCCGACAGACAGACGTGGAGCAGTCAGATGGACTTTATTATGTCTTGTGTGGGATTCGCTGTTGGCCTCGGTAACGTCTGGAGGTTCCCCTACCTCTGCTATAAGAATGGTGGAGGTGAGACAGTTGGACATACACACATGTACACAGAACACCCTCACAAATTCAGTCATACATACATGCACAACTGTCATTCTTTGAGCTATTCCAGATTGGCACGCACATGCAACAAGATCGGGAGAACACAAATCATGCTAATAATATTAGCACAGTGTGTATCGCAGGAGAGGAGGAACATATTCAGGACCTGTAAAACCTGTAACTGTATCCAATGCTATAAATAAGGAACGATCTATTTTTATTTGCGCTAAATCCAATATTCAAATCCATCTGTATAAGTACGTTGGTTTTTGTTTTTGACAAAATTTTAAGTCCAGTTAAAACATAGGTAGAATACTTGGGAGAGCAGAGTACAGAGCCTTAGATAGCTGTGTGTTCCAGGGTGGTGATGGGGTAGCACGTGAGCAAGTAGCTCCCTTCTGGAAAACAAAGGTTTGTAGCCCAGTCTATTCCATTCTAATCCATTCAGCAGCTACACTCGTTCCTCCTGAAGAAACACTGTGCAGCTTCCTTTAAACCATTTGCATGTATATGATCATAGGTGTGAAAAGGCACCTTGCTAGTAACGGTCAGTGGGAAATTGTAAATGGTTTTGAGCTCAAATCCACATTTAGGTTCTCTTTAATGAGATGAAAGTATGGGCTTCTGCCTACAGCAGATTTCTTTGTTTGGAGACGGTGCAAGTCATTTGACTAAATGACCTAGAATCCTCTTTGTGGAACTGTGTCTAAGAATTTTACGAGTAGAGGTGTCAATTCCAGGTTCAGAAAGTAAAAGTCCTCACCAGGATTTTGCTCAGGCTTCCTGGATTGTGTTGATTCTACTAATCTTACTTGGATTGCACTAATTAGAAAATCTAGCAAGCTTGAGCAAAATCCTGGTGAGGACTTTTACTTTCTGAACCTGGAATTGACACCTCTGTTTACAAGTAGCCAGATGGCTTCGTTATTTGGAGGACTTTGACCAGGCCTTAGTTTTCCTGGTACCACAGAAGTCTCATTTGGCTAAGCCAGCCAACGGCAAGGCTGTTTCATTTTGATGTTTCAGTGCAAAGCGGGTCATTCACTTCTTCCAGTCTCTTTTCTCTTTCTCTTTCTTTCTGTGTTTGCCTCTCTGTATTCTCTCCAACTGGTCCTGCTGTCTTTTCCCATACACTGCAGTCTTCACCACATTTTTCTATCTGTACTTCTCTTCCTCTGCTACACATCCTTATAAGGTGTTGGATTCCATCATGCTGAGATGAAGAGTGAAAGAGAGTGTGCGCAAGATTTCTTTGGAAGAGCGATAATAGTCAAACAACGAACCACTTGCATAAACACTATTGCATATATCTTTAAAAAATGTCATGAGGTTCATACGACAGGTAGCACATGTTACAGTTACAATACTTACCAGACACTCTTGTCCACAGTTACAGTAGTGCTTTGCTGTCATCTGAGTATAAAGCTGTATTATACTTTGAGCGTAGCGCTGACTCAACACACTGCGCGCGATAGAAAGGCAGAAGCATTTGTACTTAATGCGTCATTCATTGAAGTTTTCTTCAAATGTTTTCTCCACAGGTGGTAGTGTAAAGAAACAACCCTGCAAAAAACAGATGTCGAAAAGTTTACATGATGAATTTTAATATAAATTTTAATGAATATTTCCAGGTTTGTGAAATTTGAGTTGAAAACCCTTAAAATTGTATCTGTATTTCGTTTCGCAACAAAAAGCTATCTGACCGAATAGTTCACTTGTATTATGTTTACAAATGCAAGTGAGAAATGTACCGCCTCTTGTAATTCCAGCGCGAACCTTGAAAGAACGTGAAAATG
Organism: Brachyhypopomus gauderio; assembly: GCF_052324685.1. Lineage (NCBI taxonomy): Eukaryota > Metazoa > Chordata > Actinopteri > Gymnotiformes > Hypopomidae > Brachyhypopomus > Brachyhypopomus gauderio. The sequence continues at coordinate 3,397,338 of NC_135231.1, read as the reverse complement.
TTTTGAAAATAAACTACCATTAAATACAATATGTGATAGCTTGGTAGCTAATATAGCTACAGTGAAAATCCTAACCAAACTAGTATATGCTAACAAGTTTATGTAATTCACTTATTCTTCAAATCAGATTACCAAACACGGTAGGATATCTTTTACAGTAATGTGATAAAAAGCTAATTTATCATTGTGTGTATTTGTATGAATATGTAATTTACTACAGCTGTGAAGTGCTGAAAAAGATTGAAAATGGAATGGAAAGTGCGTAATATTTGGCACGCGCACCAGTTGCGAAGTATAAACCTAACTTAAGGATAACATCAAGTTGGTGCCTTGTCAGAGGCAAGGAGTTAATGCAGGAAAATACACACATGGAACAAGAGGTTTTTATTTTTCCTTTACTCATACTGATTGTTGGAGGCTTGCAGGTGTGTGGGCATGCGCAAGCACTTAGAACATTTTTTACTGTGCCTGCAAGTCAATTTATGCATCCCTGTGTGGATCTCATCTTGTATGCATTGTGTATTGCAGTGTGGGATGTGGAAGAAAAAAAAACTATCAAGTATCATTATCAATATTATATAATCAAAGAAGAAAATGTTGGTTAAAATTCATAAAATCTATTTGTCAAAGCTAAAGCCATGCTGGAAGGAGGTACGGGCAGAAGAATATAGGGTCTGCACTTGTGCACACATATGTGCAAGCATTCATTTTACAAGCTCTATGGACATGTTTGTGAAAGTGCATGCAACCTATGCGCATGCAAGCTGCAAGTTACTGTGTTATTTTTAAACCTATTTCACCATGTGGTTGTCGTCATACATATTGTTTATGTGGTTGATTTATTTCTTGCTATAACACCCTCTCTGTTCCTGCTGTTACTATGATTTTACAAGACTCATAGATTTTACTATGATTTTACAAGCACAAGAGGCCTAGTGCTTACTTGTATGTTTGTGTGTGTGTGTGTGTGTGTGTGTGTGTGTGTGTGTGTGTGTGTGTGTGTGTGTGTGTGTGTGTGTGTGTGTTGAGCAGTTATGAGGTTGCAAAAAGTGGTTCGAGAGAGCTGACTGGTCAGAAGACAGTTAATGTTTATTTAATATCAGGGCAAACACTCTTGTCCATGACTCTTGTCTTCTCAACTGTTTCTCTCGTCTCAAGGACACCTCTAGCTGTTCTTGCGTAAGCAGAGCAGCTGTTGAACCTCAATGTTTCCTCTATATATCTCTCTTCTACGACATGCCAGCTTTCATTCTGTCCCTCATTCTCTCTTCAGTCTTAGTCTCTCTATGATACTAATTAAATTTGCAAGCATTTAAATAGGAGTGAGTTTAAAAAGTAACAGATCTGGTAGTTGTAATTGCGTGTGTGAGGCCGCTTTATCTGAAAAACGAGAAAGTAAACAGCCCCATGTCTTATGATAGTGTGTGTGTGTGTGTGTGTGTGTGTGTGTGTGTGTGTGTGTGTGTGTGTGTGTGTGTGTGTGTGTGTGTTAGGGGTGTTTTTGATCCCATATGCTCTGATGGTGTTTATCGGAGGTATTCCAGTCTTCTTCCTGGAGATCGCACTAGGCCAGTTCATGAAACAAGGTGGAGTTTCTGCCTGGAATATCGCCCCTCTTTTTAAAGGTACAGGAGATATTTGCAATTGATCTTGTCACATTATTTAATTTAAAATAACTGGATAATTACTTTATGAACATTACTTTGCCATCGCATCCTCTCTCTTGCTCTCGCTCAGGGCTAGGCCTGGCGTCCATGGTGATCGTGTTCTTCTGTAACACATACTACATCCTGATTCTGGCCTGGGGATTGTACTTCCTGGTTCACTCCTTCACTTACCCCCTACCCTGGACGTCCTGTAGCCAGGAGTGGAACACGCCCAACTGCACGCTGGACTTTAACCGGTCCTGCGCTAATCGCACTGTCCCTGCTTCCTCTTACTCTTCATCTTTGCCACTTAACCGCTCTTCTCTCGAACCCAACATCAGCTGCTTGGAATCTGAAGGCATGCGTTCACCTATCATGGAATTCTGGGAGTAAGAGGTTTTTTAGGCGTCATTGTGACCACAATTTTTAGATCTTAATAATAATGATTGTTCAGAAAATTTGTTCATAAAAAAAATTTGTTTCAGTGTGAATTTCCAGTTTAACGTGTGTCACATTAGGCGACAAGTTGCTCTTACAACTTTAGGTTTAAAACCCTCTCTTTTCTTTCTCAGACGTAAGGTCCTGCGTCTGTCTGGTGGATTGGATGAGGTGGGTGATATCAACATTTACATGGTGCTGTGTCTTCTTGCTACCTGGGTCATAGTGTATTTCTGCATCTGGAAAGGGGTCAAGTCTACAGGCAAGGTAAGAACCAACTAGTGTGTGGTTTGTTATGAGTAGGTACTGAAAGCATCTTTTTCTCTCATGTATAACACTGAGCTTCCAGCAGGTTGGGACTGTAGCACATGAATAGCTCCATGAGAGTCGATTCTATGAATGTTTTGAGCAGTCTATGTCTGTATGATAAAAAAAAATCAGGTCTCGGAATCAGAACAAGAGTCTCAAAGGGGGACGTAGTAATGCTAATTAAAATTGTGTGTGTTTGTGTGTGTGTGTGTGTGTGTGTGTGTGTGTGTGTGTGTGTGTGTGTGTGTGTGTGTGTGTGTGTCTTTAGGTTGTGTATTTTACAGCTCTCTTCCCATATTTGGTGCTGGTAGTCCTATTTGTTCATGGAGTTTCACTGCCAGGAGCTGACAGTGGAATTATTTATTATTTGAACCCTGACTGGAGCAAACTCAGAGATCCACAAGTCAGTGTATACTTGCTTTGTTACACATTATCATGCAGTAAAATAAATTTTATGGACATCCTGTGCATGTTTTGCATTGTATTGGTGATGATGACCGTGACAGTTCTATTAGGTTTGGATTGATGCTGCTACACAGATCTTCTACTCATATGCTATTGGTCTGGGAGCATTAACAGCCCTGGGGAGCTACAACCGCTTCAACAACAACTGTTACCAGTAAATAATTCTTTATCATGATTATGGCTGCTCACTTTCAGATACACACATGTATCTTGAATAGGAAATAGTGAGGTGTTTTTTTCTTAGTTTGAAACCACAGACAGTAAGATGAAAAGGTTAAGTGTAGTTACTAGGATAAACTTGCCACTACATTTCTTCATTTAAGAGACTGCATTTAATACGTTTTAGGCTAGACTGTGCTGTAGTATAAATAGGTCTACCAATATTGCCCTTGAGATACATTTTTGGAGGGAAATGTGATACCTTCTAACAGCTTTCTAAGAGGCTCAAAGGATGTGTAGTGGCCACCCACAGCCCTGTTCCAAGTGAAAATGCAGACTGAACAAGTACTGATATGCAACAGATTAAACCCTCCACCATTCCTAAAGTCTCCACATCTCTTCAGATACGACAGTTCATATATGCACATATTCCACGTGTGGTTTACAATAACTAGTTTTACAGTGTAGGTGTTTCCTTATGTATAAGCAGAATAGAAAGTGGGAGAGTTTTTTTTTCTTTTTCTGAGTGCAGGGCAGCTGGGGGTTTATGGCAGCCTAATCTGATTTGTGCAAGCTTAGAGAAAATATGTGGAATGTGTTTTTGTGTGGCTGTGTGCTATGGGTTAACTGGGTTTACTCTTCGCTTCTAAACCTGAATATTAAAAGCTAACATACTTACTAATCTCACTTTCTTGTGCCATTTCTCTCTCTCCGTCTCTCTCTCATTCTTCCTTTAGGGATGCATTTGTACTGGCTCTTATAAACAGTGGGACCAGTTTTTTTTCAGGCTTTGTGGTTTTTTCCGTGCTTGGCTTCATGGCGGCCGAACAGGGTGTTGACATCAGCAAAGTTGCGGAGAGTGGTGAGTCCACTTACCGTGACCTTCTTCTCACGTCCCCATGGTTTCGTCCCCGCGTTCTTTACGTCACCCTCCCACTTTGTTACCGATGGCTCGTTTGCCCACTGGCTCCTCTTCCCAGTTCCCAAACCATTCGAGAAATTAAATGAACAAAGGGGAGGAACCAAAGTGAAAGAAGAGGGTGATTGTGAGTCGAGCGTCAAATGTTTTAGCTGTTATCATGGTGTATTATGTTCACTAAATGTTAGTTCTCTATCTTTCTGTCGACCTGTTTCTGCCTGTCTGTGTCTATTTCTCTCTCTCTCTCTGTCTCTCTCCTTCAGGTCCAGGGTTAGCGTTCATTGCTTACCCTAAAGCAGTGGCTCTCATGCCCCTGGCTCCTCTGTGGGCTGTCCTCTTCTTCAGCATGCTGCTAGTGTTAGGACTGGACAGCCAGGTAAGGCCACGTGGAGCTGAAAGACACGTCACACCACGAAAGACACGTTGCACCACGAAAGACACGTCGCAACATACAAGCACTCCAGGAAGTGCTCAGAGAGCTTAGCTCATATGCTGACAGCCAGAGTGACGCTGGCTAGCAGAGCGATATGAAATGAACAGTCTTCTGTGGTTACTGTAAACCATGGTCTGTACAAGGTGCCAAAAACCTCTGCCGCTTCTGAATGTCAGGAGTTGTCGCCTCATGACAGTGCTTGATGGAGTGAAAATAGACTCCATGAAGATAGACTAAAAATAGGCAATAGACTAAAAATGATTGGGTCAGAGAATTTGATCTGAGCAATGATACAAAAAAAAGCACTGTTCAAAATCTTTGAAATAAGTGTTACATAAGACATCTTGGTTTCTTCATTTGCCTTTCTCTTAGTTCGTAGGTGTGGAGGGTTTCATCACAGGGCTCCTGGACATGCTTCCCCCCAAGTCCTACTTTAGCTCTGTGCGTCGTGAGGTTGTCGTGGCAATATGCTGTATCACCTGCTTCTTTATCGACCTCTCCATGGTAACGGAGGTAGGCCACAGGAGAGCAAGAAGCTATGAGACGGGAGGGAATGGTGACTCATTGCTCTAATGCATAATTTTATTTCACACCAATATTCAATCGTTTCTGGGTTGTTCCATGTTCGTGCCTATGTTTATGTTTCTGAAATTTCTGTGATGTATGTAATTTATTTTCATGCCCTCTCAGTCTGTCAATTTCTATAATTTTGCCCCCCCATGTCTCCATATAGGGAGGGATGTATGTGTTCCAACTCTTTGACTATTATTCAGCCAGTGGCATCACACTCCTGTGGCAAGCATTCTGGGAGTGTGTGGTGGTGGCCTGGGTATATGGTAAGAAATTGCAGTAAAAATGACAATAATCAAAAAGGGAACACAAGCACCTACATCAAACATGAAGAAGCCCTGTAATGAGCATAAAATAATGTGAAATATTTCATTGCATGAAACTTTTTAGAGTTACTGACATCATAAATTAAATACAAATTAAATGTTCCAAAAATTCTGCTTGGTAAACGTCTATAAATAAACGTCTATTAATGAAAACACTGAAACCTAAAGTTTTAGTCATGGCAAAAAGATAAAATGGGGTACAGGAATGTCATACGTAGAGAAACATATACACACCCACATTAACACACTTACCTTAAAACACTTGTAAGGACGTCTCACCCCTCCCTCTCCCCACCAGGAGCTGACCGCTTCATGGACGATGTGGCACGCATGATTGGCTATCGCCCTCTGCCGTACATGAAGTGGTGCTGGTCTTACGTTACACCATTAGTGTGTTTGGTGAGTCACCATCTCTGTGTATCTCTAGCATCTTCTACCTGTAAGACGTAGCGGATGAAGGTGCATGAACAGTTGTGTGCGTGTTTTGCAGGGTGTGTTTCTGTTTCACGTGGTGAGCTATAAGCCCTTGGTGTATAACGGGGTGTATGTGTATCCGTGGTGGGGGGAGGCATTGGGGTGTGCCATGGCTCTCTCCTCCATGCTCTGCATCCCCGTCACTGTCCTCTACAAACTCTTACACTGCAAAGGTTCCCTCACGGAGGTAAGTGTTCGTGTGTGTGTGTGAGAGAGAGAGAGAGAGAGAGATGACATGATGATACACGTCTGACCATGGTTTTTTATCTCTTTAGCGCTGGCAGTGTCTGACCACGCCTATTTGGGGGCGGCACCATCTCGAGTTCCTCCCGCCTGAGACAGAAGTCAAACTGTTGCCTAATAATGAGATAAGCAAAAACTCACTCCCTTATGAGGGTGTCATATAAGTCACACACACACTGTAAAACCCAACAAGTTCACTAAACTCAAAAGTTTTGTTGTAACCGATTATCTAAGAAATTTTAAGTTCATGTAATATAATTTTTGAGTACAGTTTACTTAAAAAAAAGAAAATTTTAAATAAAATATATAAGTTTAGGAAAATCTTAATTTTTAAGTACTACATACTACAATACTTTTAGTAATAATTATATACTTTCCCCCAACTTAATCATTTTTTTTTTTTTTTACATTTTTATGGCATTTGGCAGACGATCTTATCCAGAGCGACTTACATTTTATCTCATTTTTTTAATACGAGTGAGCAATTGAGGGTTAAGGGTCTTGCTCAAGGGCATCTCAGTCATGGCCTCAGGTCTGGGAATCGAACCCACGACCCTCCGGTCACAAGACCAGTTCCCTAACCACCAGGCCATGACGCGCCGCCATGGTGACCACTGTAAAAAGTAAATCCAGGACACCGGGCATGTTGGTGACCTCAGACGCTGCGTGACTTTGGATACTCATAAATTATAATGTTATTACTCAAAAATATGTATTCATTTAAACTTAAAACATAACAAAAAGTTAAGACAGCGCAAAACCTTAATGCTGGGTTAACTAAATAACAAGATTTGAGTGTTATACCAATAAAGAGTATAAGTTAACAATACTGTTCGGGTTTACAGTGCAAGCATTACTGGATAACAGTGACGTGAATCTCTTCATTCGCTACAACAGTTGCTGCTCTAGTATTAGGTACTTCAAGATTAGCGGATGAGATGTTGGACCCCATCTAACACAAGAGTCTCATGTCTGTCTCACCTCCTCACCTTTGCATATAATCTCATGTACAGGTTTGGAGTTTTTTTTTTTGTTTTTTGCTTCATTCCTTTTTCTTTCTTTCTGTTTCACTCTTTATGTCAGTGTGAAGCACACAGATTATGTGATGATCAGGCAGTGTTGTCGGGACGTGTGTTTTCTGCGTTGTATGTTGTCTTGCTGTCCAGTACAGTGACTGGCAAATCAAATAAGTATTATGTAAAGAGAGGAGTGGTTCCAAAGTAAAAAATAAATAAATAAAATGTTGGTTAACAAAGTGTTTCCTCATAATTTATTTCTTGCATTTTAATAGAGACACATTACATATGATGTAATCCACAATTCGTTTCCACAATTTCTTCAGGCGTGGAGGTATCATTTTAAATGAGCGTACGCACTTGTGCCCTCAACATACACATACATACATAAACCAGACTATTCATTTTTTGTCACGATTCATATGACAGCTGTGTTATCTGTTGATAAGGACACAGTGCTCTTCACAGAGCTCTGATAACCTGAGTAGGTGAATGTGGGTAGTCCTGTAAATAGCACACTGACACCTGTTGTTCAGAATTGGGAACTTCAGGGCATTTCTTGTTTCTATAGCAACAGAAAAGGGGCAGACAGAACCAAAACCATTAAAGTATATGAGCGTGAGTATGTGATTATATCTGTATTTGTCTCATCGTGTATGTTTTGGTAAGGTCTGTACGAGCTTTGAAAGACCTAAGGCTGTGTTGCTGTCCAGTTCTTGACGGGCTCCCCTGGGGCTGCTGTGCTCCATGACCAAAGATCATTGCCAGCGTTTATCTTAAAGCGCCCGTGTCCTACGTATCTCTATGATGTCCACTCTGTGAGGCTTTATGTTCTAAAAACATTTATAACTCGCCAATCATTTAGAATTAAACAGGCTAACTGGGCCCGTGTCCTACGTATCTCTATGATGTCCACTCTGTGAGGCTTTATGTTCTAAAAACATTTATAACTCGCCAATCATTTAGAATTAAACAGGCTAACTGGGCCCGTGTCCTACGTATCTCTATGATGTCCACTCTGTGAGGCTTTATGTTCTAAAAACATTTATAACTCGCCAATCATTTAGAATTAAACAGGCTAACTGGGCCCGTGTCCTACGTATCTCTATGATGTCCACTCTGTGAGACTTTATGTTCTAAAAACATTTATAACTCGCCAATCATTTAGAATTAAACAGGCTAACTATTATACTTCCCGTCTTCCAACACTAGTGATAACTGGTCTCACGATTCTGGAATAAGTGCAGAACTGCCTGATAATAGGATCGTATGGTTACATACATAACAATAAAATATAATTGGCCATTATAAAACTGACCATTTATCCTCAACTCAAGTAAAACATACAGGTAAAACTGCCTGAATGATCTCCCAACTATGGTAGTAACATTTAGTATAGTAATACACTAAAGCAATTTTGTAACACTGCCTCTTACTGGGGATACATATTAGCAGCAGCTACATGAAATGAGGTACTTTGGCTCATTTTAATTGTATGACTGCAATGTCATACAGAATGTCCTCATGATGCACCACTAATGATGCTTTGCTCTCTTATGTATTGTCATTTTTGTAGGTCACATGTACATCACTTTAGACTTGTAGCTTGACACAATAAAGTGCTGTCTCCTCGAGGACAGTGTGTTTGTGTCTTCCCTCTCTCTTTTCCCAAGGTCAGTTATGCCTTAAACACCTAGGTGTTTTGTTCATTCTTTCTGGTTGGCGTCTTTGAGCTTTAACTGTCTTTCTGCCCTTTATGCCATCTGGGATTGACTTTATTACTGGGTACATCTACAATGCTGCCCAAAATTATTTATACCCCAGGCATATTTTGGCTTAAAGTTATTTTTATTCAACCAGCAATTTTTTTTTGTTTTGACTGGAAATGTCATCCTCCAGAAGATAATGACACAAATTACAAGAGGCATTATTGTGGAACAAAAATATTTTTCAGCTTTTATTTACATTTTATTGAATGAAAAGGGGCATGTGCAAAATTAATCATACCATTTGCAAACTGTCACTGTCTATGGGAAAATGCGAAGTTCAATACTATTTCAAATCGTCCAAGCTATTTTAAAGCACCATAAGTACCCTGATGAACTGGGACCAGCTGTTTTAATCAGTTCCTGTGGAAAATCTCAGAGGACGTGGTCAGATGCCTAACCCTAACCCGAGGATGGTGAGAGGGGTGAAAAAGAACCCAAGGATCATCACCAAGACCATCCTGGTGAATCTGGCATACAAGGCATACAGTCCAACGGACACTGCACGCTGCTGTGCTCAACAGACACAAACCGAGGAGGATGCCCCTTCTCCCGTATGGCCTTCTCAAATGCTCATCTGGACAAAGAACATGACTTCTGGTAATCTGTTTTATGGTCAGATGAAACAAAAATTAAATTGTTTGGCCACAATGATGTATCCTTCACTTGGTGCAAATAAGGATAAACTTTCAACCCTAAAAACACCATCCCCACTGTCAAACATGGTGGTGGGAACCTAATGATTTGTTTTTCATCCATTGGACCAGGGAACCTAAACAGTAAATGACACCATGAAAAGAAAGTAATACATCAAGATTCTCAACAAGTACATCAGGCAGTCTGCAGAGATACTTGGCCTTGGGCACCAGTGGACAATTCAGCACAACAATGACCCAAAACACAGCAGAAGTGGTGAATAAATGGTTAGCGGACAAATACATGAACGTTTTGCAGTGGCCCAGCCAGAGTCATGACTTGAATCCACTTGACAATCTGCAGTGGGATCTAAAGATCAGGGTGATGGCAAGGAGACCCTCCAACCCTCCAAGAGGTGGAGCTCATCACTAAAGATGAATGGGCAAAGGTACCAGTGGAGACATGCACAAAGCTGGTCGGCAATTATAGAAGGTTTTTGATTGCTGTAATGGCCAATAAAGGCTTTTCTATTGATTATTGAGAAGGGTATGAATACTTTTGGACATGCCACTTTTTGTTAAAATGTAAATAAAAGCAGAGAAATATATATTTTCCACAATGATGCCTCGTCTTATTATCTTCTGGGAAATGGTAGGGTTGAATAAAAATAACTTTAAATCAAAATTTAAGTCAATATAAATGAATCATTTTGGGCAGCACTGTGTGTTCTTCTGGCTCTTCTCTTGACTTCACCTCCCTCATTCTCCTGCAGTTTGCAGGGTGACCACGTTCATCACTGTGGAGGAGAATGAAACGTGTCCTGCGTACACTGCTCACACTGTGATCACTCTGCTCTGCAACCCCAACCTTCGGGCTTTACCCATCAGCCCTCTGGGGCCATAAGCTCAGGATGAGGCTGTCGTTGGTAATGGTTGCTGAACCATTTTTATTGCCATCATGTTCTTGATGGTCTGATTCACACCAGAGGATGATGCCAAATCCCTAAGACAAAATAATTGCTTGGCAACTGGATGGAATCAGATGGGCTTTCAGAGTTCATTCTGTTATGAACCATGCCTGTGCATGTGTGTCTGTGTGCGTTTGTGCACACAGAAGTGTTAGTCTTTTTTTACTCTTTCCTTTCTTTTTTCACTCCTTCCGTTCTCTCCTGTCTTCTTCTCCCTCCTCTCTTCCTTTTTTGATTGCCTCCTCCTGAGCATAAACAATTTTGAAACACTGGGCCTCACTCAGACAGTGTTACAGTGTTTCATGAAGATTTTTTCACATCTTTGTTCTTATAACAATTAATCCCCTACAAATGACCTGGGGCGTTGCTAGGATTTCTTTTATTCAACACCTGAGCCCTCAGTGGTTTGACCAACCCACATCAAAGGGGTCGTAATGGGGAAAAAAATCATAATTAAGTGCAACACTGGTTTTAAAGAAAGTGTTTTCTTTAAAAAAGACACCTTTTGTCTTTGAATTTGTTTGAGAATGTTTTAAGTAATGTTACCTAAGAGGAGTGGAAAAGGTGCATTAGTCAATCACAGATTTTTGGGGAAAACTCCCTTCGTGGATTTTAAGAATATGTTTCTTCTCAAGAACATGGAAGAATGTTAAATGGAACATGGAAATGCAGGAAAAGGAAAATATGAACTGGAGAGATGGTGCTAACGGTTCAAAATGGGACGAGGTCTGAACGGACTCGAGGGAGTCATGAACTGACTGTCACAGGAGTGTGTCACAGGAGTTTTGATATCTAAGGTACCTTTATCTCTGATTAGCCAATAGATTCATACTGAACCAAGTAGAGAATATCTTAGATTAGAAAAGGAGATTTACTTTTATAAAAGATAAAAATCTTTAAAATGAGATACATTTCTTTGTATAACCATATAAAAGGCACAGATGTCTATGTCCATTCACACTTAGTATTAGTGGTTAGTTATATAAACACAATGGATGCAGCCATGCCCACATTTCACAGAAAAATGTAGAGGGATCTCACCCCCACACAGATAGAAGTTGTAAATATGTTGATTAGAAAAGAACGTCAGCCAAGATGTTGATGTTTTGAGCCCAGCCAACAACCCTGAGCTGAAGGTCTATCACTGTTAATAGATAACAGTGCCGTACTGTTACCGAGCCCCAATGCCACTGAGCCAGACAGAGGGAAAGATATTGACTTGCATATTGGCAATTGCATGAGAAATATGGGATTCATGTTATATATTTTTCATCTGTTCTTGGCAGAGGAATATTTCAGCTGCACGCACAAATTGCCTTTAACACAACTTTCAGTCAAGCTGAGTACTTATCAATCATCTGGACTGTTAAATTAGGTTTCTGTGTGCAAAATCTATAAATGACTTTGACGTATTAGACAAGTTTATTAGACCAAATGACATTGATCATCACAATCATTATATTACATGCAAGGACAAAACACAGTCAACAAGAAATGTAACAATACTTTCAACATTATAGGTATTAACAGATTTTCCGGTATGGAATAACTTGTAATTACAAGAAAAAAAAATCATAATTTCAAAACTTTCAGTTTCAAGTTAATTTCAGCCACTGCTGTCTTAAACTCTCTCAGACCAAGCTCTTTGTTGCCTTGTTGGGTACACGCATGATGTAGAGAACCATATGCGTTTACTTATACAGTACATTCTAGTTTACTTCTCCTTATGCAGAACATGTCCACAAGATGAAAGAAAATATCCAAGAACTACATTCGAGATGTTATCTGTACTATTATCTGTTTTGTACAGGGCAATCAATGAATCCATCAGAACCACCCTTCCCCATTAGTGGTAACTAGCCATGAATGATGTATATGATGTTATCCAATGAATGAATGATTCCCCAAAACCAAATTTCTGCAAAGCTGTGAAAAGAAATGTCCAACTACATCATGTGCTTGTTCCACATCTAGAGAGGTAATTATGACATCTACTGTATATTATGTTGTTGTCTGGTGAAAATCAGATCGAATAGACCATGTAACGCTGAGGGCATTATGGAGTGCTGAAATGAGCGAGATTTATTAAAGGGCATACTAAAACCAGGGTCATATAAACAGGCATTTGTCAAATCCATCAGAGTGCATATGCAAAACACAGCGAATAACACATGAAGAGACATACTAGAACAAACAAGCACCAACAATAACAAGACACTGCAGAGAAATACAAACTGCCATATCCAAGTGGGCTGTCTGACAACACAGTAATCAGCAAAGACATAGACTAAACACCGGGCTTAAATACACAAGACTTAACACGAAACACCTGCATACAATAACGAGGGGGCTGGGAATGCAAAACACAAGGAGGGACTACGATTGACTGAACCACATAGCAACATAACAAAACAAACATGAATGACAGCTGGGGGCGGGGCTAACCATGACACTTCACAAGTTATCTGAGGAGTGTCATAGACTTAATTGGGAATTTCTTTTCACAACATTGTGGAAATTTGGTTTTGGGAAATCATTAATTTATAATAAGGACATTATATACGTCACCCTTGGCTACAGTTACCACTAATGGGTAGGGGTGGTCTTGATGGATTCATTGTTCTCCCATGAGTCATGCATAGTGAGACAATCCAGCGGTTGAAACCAGAGGGGCAGCAGACAAACAGAATCCAAACTTGTATTCAAACACAGTCCAGGTCGAAAACACCGTAAATGTATATCAGTCCGCTGTCATCTCGCCCCCGAATTTTCCCTGCCATGTGTTTTCTGTTTACCTTGTGTGTTCTATTTATACCTCTGTTCAGCCCCTTGTTTCTGTCATTTGTTTCACCAGAGTCTTGTTTATCTGTATATTTAAAAACCTCCATTTCACTCAAATCTTTGCTGGTCTTTGTTTCCTGGTATTCTGGTGATCTCTGCATGCCTGCTTTCAAGAATCTCATTCCCTGCCTTCGGTTCTCCCTGCGTTTTCCGTGTATGCCCTGTGTCTAATTACCTATTTTGGCCTGGTTGGTTCTGCCTCTTGTATTGGTTTTCGTTTGGGTTTTGTTCTCAGTTGTGCCTTACAGAAATTTCAGGAGGTACATCAATAATAATTTGTTTACAAAATTAAATCATCAAAATGTCCCAATTCAAATGAATCACAGTCTGAATTTGGTCAGTGTCTGGTCTGGTAGGTCTCCATCGTATTCTTCATTTATACTGGTCACCATTTGGAACTCCCCGGTCCTGCACAAAGAACTCACAGCTCATGTTGAACAAGTTCTTACGAGAGACGGGAGACAAGCACACTTGCTAGTAGCAGACCTATAACTAAGTATGGGGGTGCATACTGTGACTATAAGTTATAGGAGACTCGCAGCTCCGACACGTGAAAATAGCGACCCCTCTAGAGACACCATCAGCCATAGTTAAATGTATCCTAGAGCGCCTGACATCAGGACTTAAAGGAGCTGGCTAAACATAAACACTCAAAGATAGTTATACACATTGACACCAATGGTGTGGGTTTGAGACAGACAGAGATTACTCTGATAATGATAAAGAGGTGTGTAATCTAGCCGGGATGATGTCAAATGCTGTAATATGCTCTGCTCCCATTCCAGTTCGGCGTGGCACCGAAACCTACAACAGGTTATGGGCTGCTGGATGTCAAAATGGTGCTCAGAAAACAAAGTGGGTTTTATAGATAACTGGACATGTTTTGAGAGCGGGCCTGGCCTTTTGAAGTGGGACAGCACTCACACCTCTTGGGAGGGTGCTGCTCTCATTTCTGGTATATCCGCAAGGCTTAATAGTACAGCAGTATTAATGAGGATTGACAGGCCAGGCAGCAGACATACAGGCTAAACCGAATGTATGCGAGCTGCAGGGAGACATCGCCTAGGTTACACTGGATTTAAACTGTGTCTGTTCCTCAAGTTTCAAAAAACATCACAAGAATTGTAGACAAAATGTTATTAATGTTAAACTCAATAACTACTAAGAATTGTTTAAATCTGAAATTAGGATTGTTAATAAGATCCTTATCATCTATTAACAATCTATTTGTTAATGAAATGATTACAGACCATAAGTTATGTATGCTTTGCCTAACTGAAACCTGAACTCAACCCTAAACGAAGCGTCTCCCTCTGGCTATAGTTATATTCATAACCCCTGTCCAAATGGTCACGGAGGTGGTGTTGCCACACTATATGACTCAGACGTCTCTCAAAAATCAGGCTTCAAGATTAATTCTTTTGAATACCTAATTCTCACTGTGTCAAGTTTATCCTCAGCTAAGAGAGGACACAGTCATTTATGGTAATTACTTATTACCACCCTCCAGGTGGTAAAACTTGGAGTTTTGGCAGGAGTTTTCGGACTTCCTGTCTAATGTAGTGCTATCAGCTGATAAGAAAATTACAGTTGGTGATTTTAAAAGCAATCTAAACTTGATGAGACAAAAGCATGGACCAACTTCTCTGCATTTGCTAACAAAAGTAATGTCTCAGCTTGGTAATATTATGTAAAAGGAAAAAGGCAGCCTTAGTGACATTGCATGTGTGTGAGTCAAATGAAAGATCTGAATCAATAGTGACACCTAAGCTTTTTGCTGTAGAACCATCCTGCGCACCACGGACTTGTGCTAACGTGCTGCCCAATGGAGGATGGGTTCCCTTTTGAGTCTTGGTCCTCCTGAGGTTTCTACCTAATCTCCACCAC
Organism: Brachyhypopomus gauderio; assembly: GCF_052324685.1. Taxonomy (NCBI): domain Eukaryota; kingdom Metazoa; phylum Chordata; class Actinopteri; order Gymnotiformes; family Hypopomidae; genus Brachyhypopomus; species Brachyhypopomus gauderio. The sequence continues at coordinate 3,382,243 of NC_135231.1, read as the reverse complement.
CATAGGGAGTTTTTCCTTGCCACTGTCGCCTTTGGCTTGCTCATTAGGGATCTGGACCCATACGATTGTAAAGCTGCTTTGTGACAACATGTGTTGTGAAAAGCTTTATATAAATAAATTTGACTTTGACAATTTGAGGTAGATTTAAGTGTTACTGAAAAGCCATCTAGCGTATGAGGAATATTAAACCAATTGCTTCTTACAGTTCTGGGTCCAAGAAGCAACACTTCAGTTTTATCGGAATAATTGGAAGAAAATTAGATACCATCCAGTTTTTTATTTCCTGGATGCAGTTCTCAATTTTGGGAGTGGCATTGGCATCAGCCAGATTAGAGTATATATACAACTTAGTATCTTCTGCATATCAATGGAAGCTAATACCATGCAAATGATTGTGCCCAACGATAGCATATAAAATGAGAATAATATGGGGCCCAATACAGACCCTTATGGGACACCAATTTTCAGTTTCAGTGCTGTGATGGTGTCTAAATCCAGATGGAGAAAGTCTAGGACATGTTCTGTCTGTAAAAAAGTTGCAAAGAAACAATTTTCTCTATTTTCTGGACATGAACAACAAATAAGAGATTGGCCTATTATTGGACCGTTCCTGGGGATTAAGACCATCCATTATCTTTACAGATTAGTCCCGCTAGTCAGGGTCACTGGAGCCAATCCCAGCATCATCGGGCAAAGGCAGGGTACACCATGGGCAGGTTACCAGTCTACCACACATGGGCAATTTAAAGTGACCAATCAACCTAACTCACATGTCTTTGGACTGTAGGGGGAAATTGAGATTATTATTTTATTATTTTATTAGTGGCTTGATGACTGCAGGGGATGTCAAATTGTTTAATTAAAATAGGCTAAATAGTAAGAAGAAATATGCAATACACCGTAGCACAAATGTATGTACATTTCAGACTGTTCATATCTACTGGCATTTTAATTTGGCAAAAGAATTCTACTTTAAATAATACATTTAAATGAATAAGTAGTCAGACGAAACTGAATTAATAAAATCAGAAAAGTAGCACACTTGCTGCAAAGTATAACAAGTGCCAATTAGACAGCCGGGCTGCTGAGGAAACGTATTTAATTTATCGAATTCACCTAGACCTTTATTTTGAAATAACGTTTGTGTGATTGACTGTAGTTACTTTCCCAAGTTGTTATTCGCTACTTTCCTTTTACGTTTCTAACGTTTAAAAAAGATATTTCCTGCAACACCTTCACATCAACTGATGGAAGGTCAAGAAATCACCAGGGAAGATGCGCTGTCACGTGTGGACCACAAACATGCATGTCATATTATGTTATATGCCGACACAGGCGCTAAACTCTTTCAGAAAATTCCAATTAAACATATAGTGCTGGTAAGAACGTATTCACGTCCTCGCATTATTCGTGGTTGTGCAGTCTCAGAACTGCAGCGTGTGCCTTCTAACAGCCATTTTAAAGTAATTCACAGCCATGTAAAACGAGTCTTTATTTTAAAGCTTCAACTGTCAAAATAGAGTAAAATGGAGTTTTTTCTTTCCTTTTTCTTTTTAGATGCAGATGCGTTTTGATGGTTTACTTGGTTTTCCTGGGGGGTGAGTTTTTCTCCTCCCCACTGATCCAGTTTAGTCATGATTTTCTGAAATAGCCTGCTGATGTGCTCCATGTGTGCCTGGTGCTTCTGGTGGCGAATGCTGCAGGTTGGTGAAGCCCTCGGAGGAGAGTCTGGAGGCAGGCCTGAGTCGTGAGCTCCTGGAGGAGGTGGGGATAGCCGTGCCAGTGACCGCGGACGACTATGTGTCGTCTCACCTCGTCCCAACCCCTCCCCGCCTCATCACTCACTTCTATACCAAGAAGATGAAGGAGACTGAGCTGGTGGACATGGAGAGAGCTGCAGTATCCACCGCTGCAGACCATGGTTTAGAGGTAAACCCATACAATCACATTTGCACCTTGTTTGGTGCTTTTTTTGTGTGTGTGCACCCCCATACCCACATAAAAGGGCTCGTGTTTGTGTTTTGTGGAGGTGATGGGCATGGTTCGCGTGCCGCTCTACACCTTGAGGAATGGTGGTGGGCTTCCTTGGTTCCTGTCCCATTCCTTCATCAGCAACTCGCGCGCCCAGCTCCTGGAGGCCCTGCAGCGTCTGGGCCTGGTGCCACAACGGGCTCTGGAGCAGGCGGTAAGGCAGGCGGAGATGAGACGTGTTCACAAGGCTGACCCTCACTTATGTGGGCTCTGATCTCGCTGGGGCAGCATGAGCAGTGAACCCCCACCCTTCCAAACCTCCCCCAGCATGGATACGCTGGGACACTCTCTTCTGGGTCTGCATCCATACCCCCATCATTTGCACCCTGAACAGGCAGAATCTACTCTGGTGGACATTTGGTGAAGTGTTTCAGAGCATTCGAGCTTGTTTACTTGGACGTGTAGTAGAGTATTTTCTTCTGCTGAGATCACGTGTGTGATTCATGCATCCTGATGGGTTTTCAGCTCAGATGAATATTTAATTAAATGAAGTGGCCTACATACCAATAATGTTTTTTTAGTTATTTTATTCATTAAAAAAACCTTTGGTCACAAGATTCGAACATTGAGTTGTATGATTTGTCAGTCATTTCCAAGTTGTGGTTTTCAGAACGACCACAGGGTCATGCTGTTTACCTCTAGCTCTCTCTCCTCTCTTTCTTTCTCTTTTTCTCTTTACCAATCACTCTCTCTCATGGTTTCTTTTTACATCTCTCACTCTTTCTCTTTACCCTGCTCTCCCTCTCACACACTCTTTCTCTTTACCACTCACTCTGTCTCTCAGGTTGTTACCTCTCTCTCTCTCTGTCAAATCAGAACAAATTAAATCATGTTTAATTAATTTCTCTTTACAACACTGTCTCTCTTTACCCCCCCCCCCCCCCCCCCCCCCTCAAATCAAATCAAATGTGCTTTATTGGCAAGATGGGACAAACGGCATTAAAAACATAAACATATCTGTTTAAGTTGTCTAGCAGTAACTGTTTTTTTCTTCCCAAGTAATATTTTCTGCTTCTGACTGTTCTTGTTCACCACCAAGGTTAAGTATTTCAACGACTGCTTACCCAGAGATTATCAGTGGACCGCCAACACCTAAAAGTTGGCAGGCCTGCAAAAAGTACCCGACAATTTCCTGTAATGTTTTAGTATTTGTACTTTTGCCAAATTGGAGTTGACCTGTAACAGACACTACAAGTCTTGATCCTAGACATAAATGCACATTTGTTTTGTGCCCATAATATGTATTGCAATGTGTTCGATGTGCATGTGGTGTCCAGTTGGATTCCTTGGTTATGTGTGTGGTGCATTATGCTTTATCTCTTTTGATGGACGAAATGACAGAAGGCATAATAAGCACATCACCCAAGCATCAAATAAGATACTTAACATCCATTGAACGACCATTACTGTCACAACCAGCAGTTGCAATGTTTCTGTCACACATTAGAATCTTGTTCCCTTTCCCATTCTTGCCATTGTTTTGCTTTATTTCCTGGTTTATCTTTTGTTGTTTATAGTCTCCACCCCTTGTGTGTTCCAGCTGTTTCTTGTCATTAGTCTGTATATTTAAACCCTGTGTTTTGTCTCATGGTTTGTCACTTTTTATTGTAATCCTCTTAGTTGATGTTGTATCATGTTTTTGGTTTGTTAAATCATGTGTTGCCCTGAACTTGTTGTGTTTAGCCTGCTTCCTTGTTAAGCTCCATGTGTATATTACTGTATATTCTGGTAATTTATCTACATTTATCTGCACAGGTCCTTAGCCTGTGACCATGGAAAGATGTTTTGACTACGAGTGTGGATCTGCCTTAAATAAACGTTAACCTCAGCATTTGTGTACACCTCACTGAAATCTGTCAGCGGTTTCTTTCAAACACGAGTCACTACTTTTCCCAGAGAGAGCAGTAAGGACAGCACATCAACCAGAAAACTTGACAGCACCAAATTGCTGTTCACTTACTCATTTCACAGCAAACTGGCCAAACTGCTTAAAAAAACACTTAGCACATTCATTACAATTCCTTGCTCTTAGATTTAGAATAGTGCAGTAATGTCCACTGAGTCCACCGAGCACGTCACACCCCTGCTGATCCAGTTACACTGGCTTCCAGTATCACAAAATTTTGTTACTGACTTTTAAGGCACTTCACAACCTGGCCCCTGACTATATTACAGATCCTTCAGTTTTTCACTCCTTCCCCGACTCTGTGCTCCTCAGCTCCTTCCTGCCAGAACAGAACCAGTCTCATCATGATGGGTGCCAGGGCCTTTTCCTATGCTGCTCCTAAACTTTGGAACACACTCCCCACACACATACAAACAAACACACACACACACACTCCCCACACACATACAAACACTGCACTCAAAACATTCAAAACTGCTCTTAAGACTCATTTGTTTAAACTGGCTTATCTTTAACAAATGTTATTTTTTATCTCTGTTGTGTTAGAATTGTAATACATACTGTATGTTTTAATTGTTGTAAGGTGACCTTGAGTGTCATGAAATGGGCCAACAAATAAAATGTATTATTATTACTACTTAGTAATGTAGTTGACCAAGACAAGGGTGAGGAACACGGATTGACAGGAGCATTCTCAAACATCAAAGTGCCAAGATAGCTCCGTCACGTGGCAGTACCTGTGACAAACAGTATGAGGGGAATTTGGAAATGGAGATCACACTGTGGAATATATGATAGATCACACACTACTACCGTACTACAGAAAAGACTTTCCAGTGCATCTCAAGCACTGTCAAATTGATTTATTAACAAATGTTAACAAGAAGGAAAAAAAAGATCATTTGAATTTTCATTTTAAAAGATCAGGACTCAAAAGGACCCAGCTAACTGATTTGTTCGGTCATTTTTTACTGACCAGGAATACGGAGAAGACACTAGGAGTGCAGGACAAGCTGCTGCCTTGAAAGTGTGACTGAATGGTGTGAAATACTTGATGACGTTTCCCACTCAGACATGCATAGCTTTTTAAATATTGTACAGACCTGCTGTAGTACACCAAACAAAAATACCTGAGGTACTACATATTAAAAAAACGATTAAGATAATATCTTACTGGTGTTCTTCCTCCATGCTAATGTTATGGCCTTTAAGGAATAAAGTTGTTTCAACCATTGATCTACTCTTCCTGAACTAGGCACCTTGTTCACTACTGCAGCTAAGAGCACGAAATGGAATTTGGTGTAAGCGGGAAGATGAAGGCCATCGGTTACACTAAACCCTTGCTGTTTGATGCTTATTATTGTCTCAGCCGTGAAGTTTCTTTAAAGGCAAGAAGTTAGTGTTTGTCCTCTGTGGCATATTAGTGTGCAACTAAACTGAAGCTCGGTTGTGTAGTTAACTTTCTCACAATTGGTTTTCTTCTTTTCATTTCAAAACATGAATGAGTATTTGGGATTGTGTTGTATGAAAAATGTCCTCTTCCGAATATCTTCCGCATTTCTGCTAGACCTTGTTTTACTTTAAGTGGCCCAAAATATTTCAAAGCCCTTTTTACATTTTGACACAATGAAGTGAAAAAAAATAAAAAAAAATCACCCACTGACAAATATAAAAACATTTAATATCCTCTCAGTTCAGTTACATGTGCCAAGACAGGGGAAACATTGTCCTCATGTCTTGTCACTGAAAACTTGTCCCATAATAGCAAATCTTGCGCTAAAAGGCTGAACAGGGCAGGACAGCACGGGCGCTTTTCTTCTCTCTCCAGGCTTTAGTGCTATGCTTTCTGAGGAGCAAGCGCTGGGAGAAGCCACATCCTTTGATGTCTCCTCTGATTGGTCCATGGGAGGCTCAAATGGCTCCGATAGGCTGAGGAGAATGTCCTGTAGTTCTCTGCGTTCATCCTGGTCCTTGCTGCAGCAGTGAAGGGCTGCTGGATCAAGAGGATGTGCCTCTGTGTTAAAGATGTAACCCCCTGCCCCCAGCACACAGTCTCCTCGCGGACCTCCCAGATCAAATGTTGCACCATTGTTGTGAAGGAAGTTGTCAGGGTCAAACAGGAGGTAGAGGTACTTGATGGTCTCGGCCAAGAAGAAGGACTCCATGCGGTTGTCCAGCTTGTGGTCCCGGACATCCTTCACCTTTGCAAGAAGAGGGACGTAAGAAGGAAAACTGACAACCCCTTTGTTGACAAAACATATCTGCATATCTGGACATTATTAGAGATTTCAACCTTAAATGTAGTGAGGGCTACTGGAGACAGAATAAACCCAAGAACAAGAACGGCACTGCCAGAATGGATTACAATAGTACAAGTCGACTATGTTTAACCCATGTTAAGGGAACAGGCTGTAAAACGGTCAACGGTTGACTACTCACACTGGCAAAGCCGCATTTGACCCGGCTGATCTTCTCTATGGACTCCACTGCATCCTGGCCCAGCTGCAGAAATGCCGGGTCGCCTGTAGCCTTGTACAGGTACATGGCACTTTCTATCAGCTCTAAAACAGTGAATGGTAAAAATTATTTTGCACTCACAAAATGTAGTAATTTCCCCCAAGAATGACTTTGGGTGAGCAGGATTTTCAGCACAACATGCTGGTAACGGAATTAATTCCAAATTCTCTTCAGATATTCTACATATATGTATATATAAAATAGAAACCACCCTACACGGAAGGCTTAATTACATCCAATAGAACAGTTTGCATGTCCAAAATCTTGACATACACAAATACAAAACGTATTTAATAGTTGACTTTGTGTGCTGTGGCGGTACCTGGACGGAGAGGATATCCTTCTCGCTTGTCCACCGTGTAGCCCTGAGGAATGTTGTAGAACTCGGGAAGCCCACCAAACTGACGCCACACTGTGTAGTAGTTATGGAAGGTCCTCGTGGCACTGTCAATATCCCCTATCATACTCTGAAATCATTTTACACACATCAAACACAAATATGAGGAATTATGGGAGGACACAAATAAAGAGAAAAGGAAGGTTTCATTTTAAAAGTACTTTTTTTCGCCCCATACACAAAATCTACAGAAGATTCTTGATAAGATGTATCTGACAAGGTTATGATAAAAAAATGTAATTCATGATATATGCTAAGCAGACCAAAATTGAGTTTCAGTTTTACAACGACAAAATATATACAACAAAAATATATATAGAAATGGTCCATAGATGTAATTAAATAGGCCATGTGTACGTGAATTGAAGCTACTACCGTCTATACGACCATTACCAAGAAAGAAAGATTTGAAATAGGCCTGTATCTACTCAGAACAGTAGTATCAAGAGTTTCTTTTCTCTCCAAGAATTGGACCAAGTTGTTGTACTCCTCAAAGGGAGAGAAAATTAGAGGTATTAAGTATTAAATATATGAGAAGTAACTACAAAACTAAATCTATAAGGACAGGGTGTGTCTATCATCTTGTAACACAGCCAAGGTCAGAAGCGTACTCACAGTAACTGTCAGTGAAAAACCATGCGTTGGTATCATGTTTGAACTACTGCAATGTGTTGCTAGCAGGCACACAAATATAACTATTTCAAGCCTTCAGATGGATCAAAATCCTATCGCATGCAAAAATGAGATATTACATCATCTTTTAAAATAGCACTGTTGACTTTTAAGTCATTGTGTTGCCCCCTCTGTATCTCAGCAGTATGATTACGAAACACATATCCTCAAGGGACCTCTGATCAGCTGATATAAACATACTGGGTGTGCCTACCGCTTGACTAAAGAGCTCCAAGACCAATTTGTGCTGCCATCTATTTAATCTATCTCTTGACTATATTTAAACTATTCTATTTTAAGCTACATCTTATTTTTATTCTTATTTTCTCAATTAAACAAATACCTACACTACACCACAAGTCCTCACAGACATGACACTAGGCGAATAGGTAGTGTCTTTTCCTTCTACACAGGTGCATGATGCCAGCACAACCGGACTACAGCTGGTACTATAGCACCCAAAAGCACACAAGACCACAACTCCTACACAAAACTATTATTTCAGTGACTACTACTTTTATGCT